>NC_084737.1:52836273-52926273 GCF_033978785.1 Entelurus aequoreus
AAACAATTTTGTGGAATAGCCTTCATTTCTAAGAACAAGAATAGACTGTCGAGTTTCAGATGAAAGTTCTCTTTTTCTGGCCATTTTGAGCGTTTAATTGACCCCACAAATGTGATGCTCCAGAAACTCAATCTGCTCAAAGGAAGGTCAGTTTTGTAGCTTCTGTAACGAGCTAAACTGTTTTCAGATGTGTGAACATGATTGCACAAGGGTTTTCCAATCATCAATTAGCCTTCTGAGCCAATGAGCAAACACATTGTACCATTAGAACACTGGAGTGATAGTTGCTGGAAATGGGCCTCTATACACCTATGTAGATATTGCACCAAAAACCAGACATTTGCAGCTAGAATAGTCATTTACCACATTAACAATGTATAGAGTGTATTTCTTTAAAGTTAAGACTAGTTTAAAGTTATCTTCATTGAAAAGTACAGTGCTTTTTCCTTGAAAAATAAAGACATTTCAATGTGACCCCAAACTTTTGAACGGTAGTGTATATACATACATATATACACACACATCATATATCATATATACATATATAGATAAAAATATGAAAAATAAAACCTATGGACCCAGATTTCCCTCGCCGGGACGCGGGTCACCGGGGCCCCCCTCTGGAGCCAGGCCCGGAGGTGGGGCACGATGGCGAGCGCCTGGTGGCCGGGCCTGTCCCCATGGGGCCCGGCCGGGCACAGCCCGAAGAGGCAACGTGGGTTCCCCCTCCAATGGGCTCACCACCCATAGCAGGGGTCATAGAGGTCGGGTGCGATGTGAGCTGGGCGACAGCCGAAGGCAGGGCACTTGGCGGTCCGATCCTCGGCTACAGAAGCTAGCTCTTGGGACGTGGAACGTCACTTAGCTGGGGGGGAAGGAGCCTGAGCTAGTGCGCGAGGTGGAGAAGTTCCGACTAGACATAGTCGGACTCACTTCGACGCACAGCAAGGGCTCTGGAACCAGTTCTCTCGAGAGGGGCTGGACTCTCTTCTACTCTGGCGTTGCCGGCAGTGAGAGGCGACGGGCTGGGGTGGCAATTCTTGTTGCCCCCGGCTCAGAGCCTGCATGTTGGAGTTCAACCCGGTGGACGAGAGGGTAGTTTCCCTCCGCCTTCGGGTGGGGGAACGGGTCCTGACTGTGGTTTGCGCTTACGCGCCAAACCGCAGCTCAGAGTACCCACCCTTTTTGGATTCACTCGAGGGAGTACTTGAGAGTGCTCCCCCGGGTGATTCCCTCGTTCTACTGGGGGACTTCAACGCTCATGTTGGCAGTGACAGTGAAACCTGGAGAGGCGTGATTGGGAAGAATGGCTGCCCGGATCTGAACCCGAGCGGTGTTTTGTTATTGGACTTTTGTGCCCGTCACAGATTGTCCATAACAAACACCATGTTCAAACATAAGGGTGTCCACATGTGCACTTGGCACCGGGACACCCTAGGCCGCAGTTCCATGATCGACTTTGTAGTTGTGTCGTCGGATTTGCGGCCTCATGTTTTGGACACTCGGGTGGAGAGAGGGGCGGAGCTTTCTACCGATCACCACCTGGTGGTGAGTTGGCTGCGATGGTGGGGGAGGATGCCGGACAGACCTGGCAGGCCCAAACGCATTGTGAGGGTTTGCTGGGAACGCCTGGCAGAGTCTCCTGTCAGAGAGAGTTTCAATTCCCACCTCCGGAAGAACTTTGAACATGTCACGAGGGAGGTGCTGGACATTGAGTCCGAATGGACCATGTTCCGCGCCTCTATTGTCGAGGCGGCTGATTGGAGCTGTGGCCGCAAGGTAGTTGGTGCCTGTCGTGGCGGTAATCCTAGAACCCGTTGGTGGACACCGGCGGTGAGGGATGCCGTCAAGCTGAAGAAGGAGTCCTATCGGGTTCTTTTGGCTCATAGGACTCCTGAGGCAGCGGACAGGTACCGACAGGCCAAGCGGTGTGCGGCTTCGGCGGTCGCAGAGGCAAAAACTCGGACATGGGAGGAGTTCGGGGAAGTCATGGAAAACGACTTCCGGACGGCTTCGAAGCGATTCTGGACCACCATCCGCCGCCTCAGGAAGGGGAAGCAGTGCACTATCAACACCGTGTATGGTGAGGATGGTGTTCTGCTGACCTCGACTGCGGATGTTGTGGATCGGTGGAGGGATTACTTTGAAGACCTCCTCAATCCCACCAACACGTCTTCCTATGAGGAAGCAGTGCCTGGGGAATCTGTGGTGGGCTCTCCTATTTCTGGGGCTGAGGTTGCTGAGGTAGTTAAAAAGCTCCTCGGTGGCAAGGCCCCGGGGGTGGATGAGATCCGCCCGGAGTTCCTTAAGGCTCTGGATGCTGTGGGGCTGTCTTGGTTGACAAGACTCTGCAGCATCGCGTGGACATCGGGGGCGGTACCTCTGGATTGGCAGACCGGGGTGGTGGTTCCTCTCTTTAAGAAGGGGAACCGGAGGGTGTGTTCTAACTATCGTGGGATCACACTCCTCAGCCTTCCCGGTAAGGTCTATTAAGGTGTGCTGGAGAGGAGGCTACGCCGGATAGTCGAACCTCGGATTCAGGAGGAACAGTGTGGTTTTCGTCCTGGTCGTGGAACTGTGGACCAGCTCTATACTCTCGGCAGGGTCCTTGAGGGTGCATGGGAGTTTGCCCAGCCAGTCTACATGTGTTTTGTGGACTTGGAGAAGGCATTCGACCGTATCCCTCGGGAAGTCCTGTGGGGAGTGCTCAGAGAATATGGGGTATTGGACTGTCTGATTGTGGCGGTCCGCTCCCTGTATGATCAGTGCCAGAGTTTGGTCCGCATTGCCGGCAGTAAGTCGGACACGTTTCCAGTGAGAGTTGGACTCCGCCAAGGCTGCCCTTTGTCACCGATTCTGTTCATAATTTTTATGGACAGAATTTCTAGGCGCAGTCAAGGCGTTGAGGGGATCTGGTTTGGTGGCTGCAGGATTAGGTCTCTGCTTTTTGCAGATGATGTGGTCCTGATGGCTTCATCTGGCCAGGATCTTCAGCTCTCGCTGGATCGGTTCGCAGCTGAGTGTGAAGCGACTGGGATGAGAATCAGCACCTCCAAGTCCGAATCCATGGTTCTCGCCCGGAAAAGGGTGGAGTGCCATCTCCGGGTTGCGGAGGAGACCCTGCCCCAAGTGGAGGAGTTCAAGTACCTCGGAGTCTTGTTCACGAGTGAGGGAAGAGTGGATCGTGAGATCGACAGGCGTATCGGTGCGGCGTCTTCAGTAATGCGGACGCTGTATCGATCCGTTGTGGTGAAGAAGGAGCTGAGCCGGAAGGCAAAGCTCTCAATTTACCGGTCGATCTACGTTCCCATCCTCACCTATGGTCATGAGCTTTGGGTTATGACCGAAAGGACAAGATCACGGGTACAAGCGGCCGAAATGAGTTTCCTCCGCCGGGTGGCGGGGCTCTCCCTTAGAGATAGGGTGAGAAGCTCTGCCATCCGGGGGGAGCTCAAAGTAAAGCCGCTGCTCCTCCACATCGAGAGGAGCCAGATGAGGTGGTTCGGGCATCTGGTCAGGATGCCACCCGAACGCCTCCCTAGGGAGGTGTTTAGGGCACGTCCGACCGGTAGGAGGCCACGGGGAAGACCCAGTACACGTTGGGAAGACTATGTCTCCCGGCTGGCCTGGGAACGCCTCGGGATCCCCCGGGAGGAGCTGGACGAAGTGGCTGGGGAGAGGGAAGTCTGGGCTTCCCTGCTTAAGCTGCTGCCCCCGCGACCCGACCTCGGATAAGCGGAAGAAGATGGATGGATGGATGGATGGACATATATAGATATGTATAGAATACAATAATTTGCAAATCCTTTTCAACTTATATTCAATTGAATATATATATATATATATATATATATATATATATATATATATATATATATATATATATATATATATATATATATATATATATATATATATATATACACATATATACATATACACATACATACATACATATATATACACACACATGTATGCTGTGTATATATGATGTGATTATATAAAATTGTACAATAAAGTGACGTAGAATGTGGGTGTAGAAATCACTAGATGACTAACCTTCGCTCTGTCAAGCTGAAGTTGTGCCTGGCGCTCGGCTTCACGCCGATACGCCTCGCGGTCCTCCTCTGCTGACAGGTCGGAATCCGACGGTCTACTGGTGTAGGAATCAGCTGACCCCTGGTGGGAGAGTTGAAAGGAATGGAAGAATATTCATGCAGTCATTTCCTTATTTGCAATGCAGCTTCTACAATAAAGCCAGATCCAGTGTGTGTGTGTGTGTGTGTTTTATGCTGCTGTGAGAGTTTGCAGGTGTCGTTCATGTCATGTGTGGATCCACAACACAATGTGCCGCTCTCCCACACCCGCCATCCTCTGGTATAGACCAAATATAGCACAAAGGAGGAAACCGCTTCCTCCTCTCTCCTGCTTGGCCCCATTCCATCCCATCATCCCCCACAGTGCAGCAAATATACATCCTCTATTCCCCTGTTTATTCTCCTCATTAGCAAAATATATGCAGACTATCATTTTTCACTGGCAGCTTTTTAAGTTTGGCTACCGCATCGTACTGAAAACATCAAACAAACTGAACTTTACAATTTGGGCCGTCTCTCCACTGTCATAAAACACGTTTTTGAAACAAAAAAAGGCAACAAGTGTTCTCAATCCACTTTACATTTGCTCTCTATATTAGAATCCCTGAATACATAAGCCCTAAATCTGTTAGACGGAAGGTCACTGCAGAAAAATAATGACAATGAAAGAGAAAGAAAGATAAGCAAAGATTAACTAAACCTCTCACAAGTTGTGCCTTTTTTCTGTGTAGTGCTGGTCAATACATTTTTCACTAAAATAATTTTTTGCCATAACTCAGGAATCAAACTCAAAGCCTGGAGGCCAGATCTGGCCCAACATTTCAATTTATGTGGCCCGCGAAAGCCTGGAAGTAATGTTCTTCAATAGAGCACTTTATCTTTTTCATTAAATGTATTTGGTCTTTCAATTTTGACACAAAAACTGTTCTGGATGAAATTGCAGCGTCTAAACTTTAATGTTATCTAATCATGTTAGAACATATAGCAAGCATTTTTAGTTAATAAAAATCCATAAATACCTAGTGTGCCGTGAGATACAGTCTGGTGTGCCGTGAGAGATTATGTAATTTCACATAATTGGGTTAAAAATATTTTTTGGAAAGTAATTATAATCCGCAAATAATGTGCCGTTGTTGAGTGTCTGTGCTGCCTAGAGCTTGGCAGAGTAACCGTGTAATACTCTTCCATATTAGTAGGCGGCAGCAGGTAGCTAATTGCTTTGTAGATGTCGGTACCTTGGTTTGTCGTGATCACAATATGCGGGAGGCAGCGTGCAGGTAAAAAGGTATCCAATGCTTAAACCAAAAATAAACAAAAGGCGAGTGCCGCTAAGAAAAGGCATTGAAGCAAAACAAAACTAAAACTGAACTGGCTGCAGAGTAAACAAAAACAGAATGCTGGACGACAGCAAAGACTTACAGCGCGTGAGGCAGACGGCGTCCACAAAGTACATACGTTCATGACAATCAACAATGTCCCCACAAAGAAGGATAGCGTCCGCACATTTTAAATAGTCTTGATTGCCAAAACAAAGCAGGTGCGGGGAATAGCGTTCAAGGAAGACATGAAACTGCTACAGGAAAATACCAACAAAAGAGGAAAAGCCACCGAAACAGGAGCGCGAGACAAGAACTAAAACACGACACACAGGAAAACATCAAAAACCTCAAAATAAGTCGCGGCGTGATGTGACAGGTAGTGACAGTACACCTACTTTGAGACAAGAGCTATATTGGTTACGGTTTGAATTCATATCCAACAATTGCGAAAATTACTTTTTACCGTCAATATTGACTACTGAGTTTAATTTTTCAATGATTTCTGCTGGTGGTGTGCCTCGGGATTCAATGAATAAAATGTGCCTTGGCTCAGAAAAGGTTGAAAAACACTGCTCTAAGGGGCAGCAATAACTGCAATTTGGCCCTAAGTGAAAATGACTTTGAGACCCCTGCCATAACTGAAGCTTGCTCCTCTTTACCCCCTATAAAGACTAGTTTTAATAAACTGAGTCCTGTCCTGCTTATTTAAAGGGCTTTCAAAATTATATTAGATCCCAGTGCGATACTAAATTAAGTGTATTTTTATAAAAAAAACCCTCCATAATTCTCAAGTTGTGGAAAGGGCAAAACAGCCTTCTTCTCTTCGAAGCCGAAATGCTAGGATTTAGAAGATGCCTCCCCTGACCATGCATATTCTGTTGTGATTGGTCAGGAGCGGCTTCGATTGGATATTGGACATAGTTGGATGAAAATTGGAGAATCTGGCGTTGAACTGTCTGTTCTGTGGAGAGAGCAGGGGAGCAGTGACTGACACGAAGGTCTTTTGCTCCCTGAAAAATTAACAACTCTTCCCATTGCTTCCATACTCCCGTTTTCTTGGGAGGTCCATGGAAAGACACACAATTCACACTTTGACAGTCATTTTGAAGAAAAAACGACAAATTGTACAGAGCAATAGATAACTTTGGAAAGAGGCAACTTGAAAATGGACTTCCTAATTCTTAAAGTTTTGACACGTCAATTTCAAAAGACCCCAAAAAAATGCTGTAAAATTCTTGTACCAGATTCAGATGTGGTAAAAATATATATATACATGTAGACACGCCAACCTCCTATGTGTAAACAGAGCATCTCAAAAGTATTCACAGCGAACCACAATTTCCACGTCTTATGTTACAGCCTTATTCTAAAAGGAAATATGTTATTTTTTGTCCTCAAGATTCTACAGACAATACCCCATAATGACAATGTGAAAAGTCATTTTTTTTATTTATTGCAAATTTAAAATAGAACAAATCACATGTACATAAGTATATACAACCTTTGCTCAATACTTTGTTGATGCACCTTTGGCAGGAATTACAGCTTCAAATATTTTTGTATGGGATGCCACAAGCTTGGCACATCTATCTTTGTGTTGCTCATTCCTCTTTGCAGCGCCTCTCAAGGTCCCTCAAATTGGATGGGAAGCATTGGTTTTTATCCAGGATGTCTCAGTAGATTGCTGCATTCATCTTAGTCTAGTCAGGAAGGTGAACAATCAATCAATAAATCAAAGTTGACTTATATAGCCCTTAATCACAGATGTCTCAAAGGGCTGTACAAGCCACAACGACATGCTCGGCTCAGATCCCGCACCAGGGCAAGAAAAAACTCAACCTAATGGGAACGACCAGACACCCAAAAAGAGACCCCCCCACCCGCCTCCAGGTGACCGGTGCAACGGATGCCGAGTGGATACGGTTAATAAGCTTAGCTTTGTTAGCTTGGCAGCTAAGCTAGCTAAGAGAGCGGCGGTGAGACAGAGAGTGGGTGCTGTACAAGTTTGATATGACTACTAAATATGTTTGAGAAGGAATAAAGAAAGCTGTAAAACAATTAGACGCATACAGAAAAATAGTACTTATCTTATTTGCGGCAGCATTGAGTGGCAGCAGACTTTTCTGGTTGGACGTCAATACGTAGCCACAGCAGAATGCTCAATAACTGTACAATAACAATAGTGTACAATAACTCTGTCAGAGCAACAGCATTCCTTGGTGGAGAGAGGAGAACCTTCTTGTTTGGAGGAAACCAAGCACCACTCATCACCAGGCCAATACCATTCGAGGGAAAGATGAATGCAGCAATGTACAGAGACATCCTGGATGAAAACTAAAACTTCCCATCCAACCTGATGGAGCTTGAAAGGTGTTGCAAAGAGGAATGTGCAAAACTGCCCAAAGATAGGTGTGCAAAGCTTTTGGTATCGTATTGAAAAAGACTTAAGGCTGTAATTGCTGCCAAAGGCGCATCAACAAAGTATTGAGCAAAGGTTGTGATTACCTATGAACATATGTTTTTCAGTTTACATTTTTAATAAAATTGCAAAAAAAAAAACAACAATTTTCTTTTCACTTTGTTATGTGGTATTGTCTGCAGAATTTTTAGGACACAAATGAATGTATTCAATATATATATATACATATATATATACACATACACACACAGTACATCCAGAAAGTATTTACAGCGCTTCATTTTTCCTAAATTTTGTTATGTTCCAGCCTTATTACAAAACTGAATAAATAAATACATTTATGTCCTTAAAATTCTGCAGACAATGTGAATAACAATGTGAAAATAAATGTTTTTTTTGTGAAAATTTATTAAAAATTAAAAATTGAAAAACACATGTTTTAAGTATTCACAACCTTTGCTCAATACTTTGTTGCAACCATACACACTTTTTGTGATTAATCACATTAGTTAACTGGTCCTTTTTGACAGCCTTAAATAAATATACATAGGTGGAAAAGTAGAAAAGACCCCTGCAAGAAAAATGTCTGGACTTGGCAAAATATTTGGCTAGCTCTGCAGTTTAGAATGCATTAATTTCATTTCACCGAGAAGTCATTTCAGAGTCGTCTGTACAACGCCACGTCACGTTGATATGAATTTTCTGCCCTCGTAAGCTCCGCAAAGCAACACTGCACCAGCACCAAAGCAGCACTGAGAGAATAAAAGGAGGGCGAGGTAGATTGATGGGGGTCTGTTTAAAGGATTGACAAGCTCAGAGAGTGAGCATGACCAACAGATTGGCAGAGAAGACAAGATAGGTTTTTAACCATTTATTCAGCGGGGTAAAGGTGGGCTATCTCAAGCAGACAGATTAGGATATAATAAAATTCTATGAAGGAACGCCCTCGGAGTGAGATGTCAATTCACTGTCGCGCAGCCAATAGAGGCAGAGAAACACACGCAGACCACGAAAGAGTTGCATAACTAGCTGATTAGGAGGAAGGCGCTAGAGCCTGACAAAGACATCCAAATCTTCCTGTGTCTTCTTTGGGAGTGCTCTCAGTCAAACACAAGCATAAACAGGGATGAGGGCGCAGGGGGAAGGCATCAGGGGGCTGTTTAATGGTGTTTCTGGCTGCCTAGGCTGGCTGGAAGGGTCTTTTATTAATGATGTTCAGAGGGGAGTTTGCGGACCGCTGCCACACAAAAACACGTCCTCACAACACATGAAAGTCTTGAGAAACCATGTTAGTAACTGTGAAGCGGAAAGGGTCAGGCTGGCAAAGCTAAGCTGCAACGCCAAGTGCAACAAGATTAGCATGTTTCCGAAACATGGGGTCTGTCATGGTTAAAAGTTCTTCCTCCCTTTTTTCTGTAAACTGCAAGTCATCAACGACAACCAATACAGCCAAAAAAAGTTTAAAGAGGAACTGCACTTTTTGGGGGAATTTTACCTATCGTTCACAATCATTATGAGCAACATGAAGACAAAAGTTTTTCTTTTTTTTTTTTTGCATTTTAAAATCGGCTCGTTTTTGGTGGCTAGCAATGTAGCTAATGGGAGCAATCAGTCCTACCTCTAAATCACTTTAAACATGCATTCAAAAACCGTCACCAATACTTAATTTAGGTTCTGTAACCTGAATAATAACTAAACTGTAGCAACATTGCTATCGAAGTAACACATTGGCATGCTTCGGTATTAGCCGTAAAAGTTAGCTACAGAAAGAGATAAGCTAGCTTCTACGACAACACGAAACGCGTTTGAGTTTGTAATGCACAACACAATCTAATAAGTCACCAATCTGTACTGACTGAAAAAATGTGAACAATCATATTACAGTATCTGTAAAGTATTATCCCACATGTCATGTTTTATTTGTACAAAGCTAGCTCGACAGCGTATGTACTGTAGTTGTACTAACAAGCCTGGTGTGCTGCGTGTATCATGATCAAAATTTTAAGTGTGACTCACTCGATGGACAGTTGTGTGTTTGGTACAGCTGGCCGGGGACGTTATTTCCGGTTTATTTGGTTAAGCAGTCCATTTATGTCGAAATAGCTTGGCTCCATGTTCCACATTAGTCGGTTTCCGACTGTAGGGACTTTTTGGAGTTCCTATAACCTTTTTATTCCCCCGGGCCGTTTTTCGTCGAGTTCCGACTACGGCCCTCAGATCCTATAATCATTTTAGCTCCTACTCTGAGGCAGGGTCTAACCTGAGTCCCATAGGAACTAAAAGACGTAGGTGTTTGATGATTGGTTGAACTGATGAGTTACGCCCCTTGCCAGATATGCAGTTCTCCTAGCCACAACACAGATCCGCCATTTTTAAAAACTCCCGAGTTGTTTACGAGATCACAACAGCAACAGGAAAAATGCATAGCGTCTAAAAAAATCCACACATTGTAATCTGTTCAATACTAACAGTCAAATACCGCCTGGAATGTTTACTTATAGCATATATAGGCTTATACAATTAGCACATACGGTAACTTGTCGCCTTCTTTGTCTGCGGCGCGTTGCTATCCTTTCGTCTTCCACGAAACTCAGAAATATCGCCTGTCGCTGGATTCCTCGTGCCCTTACTCCCTCTGTGTGCTCTTCCATTAACGTTATTAAATGCCGAATTTTCAGAGGTGTGGACTCGAGTCACATGACTTGGACTCGAGTCAGACTCGAGTCATGAATTTGATGACTTTAGACTCGACTTGACAAAATGTAAAGAGACTTGCAACTCGACTTAGACTTTAACATCAATGACTTGTGACTTCACTTGGACTTGAGGCTTTTGACTTGACATGACTTGCTACTTTCCCCAAAACCCAAACCTTAAAAAGTTATTTGGGAGCGCTCCGTATCTTTCATTTCATACGTCTGTGTCTATAAGCGTGTGTGCTGCGTGTCAGCGTGTGTGCTCTCAGTACAACAGCCAATCAAATTAGATCTACGTTGTTTTCATCACACAGCTCTCATCCAATCCAATTGGATGAGAGCCACCGAACATGAGTTGTCAAACAATGCGGCAGTGAGAAACAATTATGCCAAAGTTGGTTTCGTTCGGGTATAAAAACTATGACTTGGTCAACAAAAAACGAATTGCCGTATGCAAATCACGCAGTTCGAATATTACAGACGGAGACGCAACAACTTCCAACTTCGTTCGACATTTGAAGTTGCACAAAGAAGGGTAAGTTTTGAATGTAAGATAACGTTTATTGGCTAAGTAACATGACTTTTATTTGCTGTGTAGTTAAATCAGTGAGGCTGCAAACTCACTGCTAACGTTATAACCATAGACATCTTATAAAGGTACGCAGCATTGAGCGCTACTGCCTACTGGCGCAGACAAGACGCGGAGCCGCCATCTTGGAGTGGTGATCCGCTCCACTCAGTGCAATTCATTTGGCAGGAGCAATGAACTGTCAGCAAATTTAATTCATCTTACCTCACTGAATACCACTGATTTTCACGCGTTTTTTTGTCATACGTGTAGCTATGATAACGGACACATGTTTTGGCGTTTTTATTATTCATAGTTTGCTTAACAGTAATATAATATTCTTATACGCTATAAGTGACCAGACGTCCGAGATCAAAACTGGGAATATAATCCCAGAGAAGGGGGAAAAAAACGGTCAGCTATTTTTAAGTTGAAGGAACAATATGATTAGATTATATATACATGCGTATATCCTACATAAACAATGTATGAATACATTAGATATCTATATATTTTAGGGACCTATAGACTGTAACTCTGTTGCTGCAGCAGCAGAGAGTTTATTCTGTCTTGACACTTTGTATTGATATTTTGTATTACATTCTTCCCTTAAATGATAATGTTTACAGTGATTGTTTTATATCTATTTTTTATGTATGTCGCTTTGGATAAAAGCGTCTTCCAAATACTTAAACATATATAAACACCTGAAAGTCTTTATATCAGCTAAAACCACCAATCTGTTTCACTGGATTCAGAATAAAACCAAATGCTGTCTTACCCAACAATGTTAGTATTTGAATATTGTTACTTGAAGACTTATTCCTGGTTACAATTATACTGTTAAGAAAGTATTGTCTTATACTTTGCCTAAAATGAGAATGCATCATAATCAGTGGCGGCTGGTGAATTTTGTTTTAGGTGGGGCTGAAAGTTTGTAAACCAAACCCCTGTAGGGGCGTCATCCTCCCCTGGAAGATTTCTTTGTGATTCTCACATACAAATATTGAAGATCTTTGCTCCTTCTCAACTTTGTGGTAATGTTATTTTCATAAAATACAACCAATAGTATGTTAATGTTTGTTTTTGCAAATGTGTTTATTCTGTAAAGGAATGAGTTAAATGTTTAAAATTGTTTAAACTATTAAAATGACTGGTTAATAGTGCTATTATGAATTGCAATGTCAGCACTATTTTTTTTCCTGCAATTTCAAATGCACTTGTTTTAATAAATAAATACAGCGTTTTAAAAGCATACACAATCTGTGTAAAAATATTAGTCTGTGGTTAAAAGGACTTGAAAGGACTCGAAACTCAAAATGCAGGACTTGGGACTTGACTTGAGACTTTCTAGTCTTGACTTTGGACTTGACTCGGGACTTGCCTGTCTTGACTCAGGACTTGACTCGAGACTTGAGGGCAAAGACTTGAGACTTACTTGTGACTTGCAAAGCAATGACTTGGTCCCACCTCTGCGAATTTTACCATTCATTGTTATTATTCCTTGCAAGCAGACGACCATGAACACAGTAGCCTTTGAGCTTTCCATTCTTGCTTGTGTTGTTTCTCCGTTCACTTTTCGCGGGCAGGTTTTTGGTTGTTTTGCAGTGGTGGGTGAGGCGCTAAAGTAATACGTCACGGGTCGCAGGCGCATATGTGTCACACATGTTTCTTACCAAGGTCTCCAGCATCCCCAGCCATGTGCGAACGTGAAATGGAAAAGTCCCAATAGGGTAAGGGTAGTTCCTGTAACTAAATTAGAGTGTGGTAGTTCTTAGAACTGCGTCCTAGGAACTAGTATATGCTACTTATAGTCTTGTTACTTTCACCTCACTCTCTCGGCTCCAACATCTCACGCTTTCTTTGTGCTTGCGTCGATAACCAACAGTTCATCTTTAGTATGTTCAGCTTCAAAAAGATAAGGTTGTGACTCCTCATTTGCATACTTGCCAACCTTGAGACCTTCGAATTCGGGAGATTGGAGGGGGGGGGGGGCTTGGTGGTAGCGGGGGTGTATATTGTAGCCCGGAAGAGTTAGGGATGCAAGGGATTATGGGTATTTGTTCTGTTGTGTTTATGTTGTATTACGGTGCGGATGTTCTCCCGAAATGTGTTTGTCATTCTTGTTTGATGTGGGTTCACAGTGTGGCGCATATTTGTAACAGTGTTAAAGTTGTTTATATGTCAACCCTCAGTGTGACCTGTATGGCTGTTGATCAAGTATGTCTTGCAGTCACTTTCGTGTGTATGCAGAAGCTGCATACAACATGTGACTGGGCCGGCACAATGTTTGTA
Source organism: Entelurus aequoreus (assembly GCF_033978785.1). Taxonomy (NCBI): domain Eukaryota; kingdom Metazoa; phylum Chordata; class Actinopteri; order Syngnathiformes; family Syngnathidae; genus Entelurus; species Entelurus aequoreus. The sequence goes on from NC_084737.1 coordinate 52,849,668, forward strand.
TGGTGAAAAAGCCGACGCGTCGACAGGTTGTAGAGGACGCTAAAGGCAGTGCCATCACGGCACGCCCTTAATATTGTTGACCGGGTGAAAATCCGGAGAAATTCGGGAGAATTTTTGCCCCGGGAGATTTTCAGGAGGGGCACTGAAATTCGGGAGTCTCCCGGAAAAATCGGGAGGGTTGGCAAGTATGCTCATTTGTCCAAAAATAGACATCTTTGTTGTCCGTTATCGATTCTGCAATGATTAGAACACACACACGCTTTTGTTTCCAGAAGAAGGAACACAAATTTTTTGCCGTAAGTCGGACGTGCGCTGTATTGAAATGGAAATCAATGCGCTGAAGAAATCATTCCCCGCAATGATTAAAATGATCAAAATACGGTAACTATTGAACATATTTCATATTGTTATGAACATATCTGTTGTTTCCATTATATATAGACTTGCAGTGTGTATATAAAATGTTGGTGGAGGGGTTTGAAGGCTACAACTCTGACTCCCATTAGCCGCATCTTTATCATCTTTAAAATCCTAAAAAAAAAGAAGTGTTTTGTCCCTCATAATGATTGTGAATGATAGGCAAAATTCCCAAAAAAGTGCACTTCTCCTTTACGTCCTCCAGTCATGAGGCTGTGAGGGATCTTTTTCTCCCCGTACAGGAATTGCATATGTATTGATTTCTACTCTTTGTTAATCATTAGCTGATGAATGTGCAAGTTAAGCAATGTTTTTTCTAGAAGCAATGCAAGGCTAATGGCAGTTCACTGGCAAAAACAAGGCAAGGCAAGTTTATTTATAGAGCACTATTCGGACACAAGCAAATTCAAACTGATTTACAAACGCATACAATTACAAATAGACAATTGAAATCATAAATAAAAACAAAATCATCATAAAAAAAATCATGGATGAACTAAAAGCAAAAAGTGTAGATACTTTTAGTTGTCATATGTACAGTTAAATAAAAGTGTTTTCAGCTTGGATTTGAACATTGCTAAAGTTAAGGCCTGTCTCGCATCTCCTGGAAGACTTTTAGGACAGTAAAACTAAAACCTAGCATCACTATGTTGTATCCTGACTGTAGCTCCGAAAATGTGAAATTCCGGCACGGCTTCTCATTGACGGGCGCTTTATTGTCTTCTTAAACGCCGTGAAAACTGTGGAACACGACACACAAAAACTTCAGACATGGTTACAAAGAAAGTGGTTAGTAAAAGAAAGCTACCTTGTGGCCACCTGCTACTTTGGAGGTACTTGGCAAATAATCTTTACACTTGTGAGTTCTAAAAAAACATTGCAATTACAACATTGAACAACAAATAATACATTTAGTGTTACACAAAGTGACAAATATCTTTTACACTAAGTAACTCGCCGAGCTGCTGCAGACGGCATGAGTGACGTCTTTTTGCATGCGTGTGCTATACAAGTCTCGCAGCCTCTCATATGCCACTACAAAACCTTGAGATAACATAAAATTACAAAAACATTGTCATTAATTACATCTGCGAAGAATCAACATTGCATACATAGGAACAAACATTTTATCACAAATAATAATGCAATTTTCAACAACAAAAATACATGTGCATACCGGAATACATATTTTAACTATTTGAACAGGATGTTTACCCGTTTTGTTTGGGCTGTTTGATGACACTTACACTGACTCTGTGCACCAGCAGAAGACCGCCAACTGAGGTTCTCAGAGCCTTGAGGTTGTTCATATGATTCTAACATGTCAGAGATGTACTTTGGTGCTTGTCCATGAAAATACTTGTACACAAGCAGAGCTCTTTCAAAGTAAATTCTCTGAGAAACAGGAAGCAAATGTAGTGACAACTTTTGTCCAGAATAAGCTACTTTTGCAAAAGTCACAGTGCATTAAACAGTGGTAAAGCCAAGTGTCCATTGTCTTCAATAGGTGAGCAAAACCGCAGCAAAACTAAACAATCATTGGATAAATGCTTGCCTTTGTCCCGCTCACAGACGCAAAGCTTTCTCTGGAAGCATCGGCTGGGTTCTACTGCCTGATTGGAAAGTATCAAATACATTGTGAGACAGGAGAAAGTCACTATATTGTTGATTTTCCTAGGAAGTTGTCCAAAAATGGCAGGTTTGATATGGGCTTGAAGTTGTTCAGTACTGTGGCATCAACACTACTGTTCTTGACTGGAAGACAAATGTAAAACAATGTAGTGTAGCAAATCCACCATTGCATACCTAAAACGTTGATAATGGTTAATATTTAGAAGTGTAACGATTCGTTTTATTAACAATTCAGTATGATTTGATATTTGTGGTTGCCGAGGTGATTCAGGGATTATATTACTTTTTTTAGAATGATACTATCCGAAACAATTCAGTGAGTTGAAACATATTCAGTAACTTTTTTTTTTTTTTTTAAATCAAGCAGTGTGACTGTGAAATAAATACTGCAGGTGAAGTTTCCTATATTCCTGTTATTTTTTGTAAGGGAATTATGTTTGAATGAATTATGGCTACAAACAAGCAAGTAAACAACGACTAATGGCCAATGTATTCACATCTTATTTGAATAAAGTGCAACTAACACCAGAGGTTGAATTAACAAGAGAAAACCTTTTCTGCTCACATTTTAAATATTAAGTAAATTTTCAATAAAATTACAGCAACCAACATTTTAAGAGTAGATTTACCTCCTAAATACATTTCCTCGACCCAGTCATAAAGTATTTGTTCTTCGCCATTGAAGGGCAGCATCCCAGGTGTGCGGAAGCATGTAGGCTCACTCATCCCGGCAGACGATGTTGGCCTATCGCTTCCAAATTTCCAAGCCTCCTTGATCCATCTCTTCTATTTCTTTCTTTCTCATCAAATGACTTCACTTCTTGGTGCGTCGCCGTAACTTGCACCGCTGTCACATCCGTTGTGTCGGCTGCATCTTCTGTGGTTAAAAGTTGTGTTACGGCTTTATTATTGTGCTGTGGCGTTTGTATTTGTCGTGGCTTTTGCAATTGTGCTGTAGCTGAAAGTTATTATATTGTAATGCCGGCAGTGGAGAAGGAGAGATACAGTCGGAGATAAACTCCTATACGCTTGATCAACAAGTGGTAACAAACTCAGAGTCAAAACATACGTATACAAGAGCTGCTGTTCGCCACAACTCCAATGTTTTGATTTGATGTTTTGACGTTTAACATCGTTATTATTAAAAGTACTAAACTTTACATAAAGTCAACCATTCTTAAATCCAATTGTGATGGACTCAAGCCGTCTCGTGGGTTCCCTGGACCATCAAATAGAGACATCTCGAGCAGAGTTGACGTTTGTTTTATTTTTTCAAACAAAACCTTCAGTCCAGGTCGCTTTTCAGCTCCTCTCCTTCGCTCGTCGTCGTCTGTCTCTCGCTCTCCTCCTCTCTCGTGCTGCGTCAGCTTCCCTCTGGTTTCGTCTCTCCTTCCGGTCCTCCTCCCTCTCTCTGCTGTTCCCCTTTTCTTTAGCGAGAGGAGATTGGATGATCGTGCGCGCACCTGGGCACGATTGCGGCGTCGCTCCCGGCGTGCCTCGCCTCGCCGCTTGCTCAACGGCCACGCCTCCTCGCCGCCATCATGGGCCGGGCCCCGGCGTGCGCTGCTTCGTTGCTCGCTCGCCGGCCCCGCCTCTCCACACCAATGTTTTCCTTTTTTAGTATGGATAAAATCGATTGATTAAATTTTAAAACGATCTTGGATCAATACCTATCTCTTGGAAGGCAAACTTCCCGAGCACAGTTTGGTATTTTTGAAATTTAGGAATATAAATTGATCTATCGATGTATCGATCTATTGTTGCGCCCATAGTTAAAACAATGTATTTTCCTGACTCAACACATAGACATAAGGTGACAATTCCCACCCTTATGTGCACTTCAAAATGAACACCCGCTCAATGGAGCTCTCCGTTGGCTGTCCCCAACCCGGATAAATGAGACGGCTGTGCCAGAAAAACATCTAGTGTAAATACTTAGCCAAACAAATCATGCATGCGAATGGCTGTGGTGACCCCTGAAGGAGAACCCAGCTACATGTGTGAGCTTTTAAGTTATTAATACTTTGTATTTTCTATTTTCAAATTACAATGACGATAACTGTTGGACTGAATAACCTCCTGGTACCCTAGCACCTCCGAAACCCTCAAATCTAAACTCCAAACATCCCAGAACAAGCTAGTCAGGTTACTTCTAGACCTCCACCCCAGATCCCACCTCACTCCTACCCACTTCTCCAAAGTGGGCTGGCTCAAGGTGGAGGACAGAGTTAAACAGCTTGCACTGAGCCTAGTCTATAAAATCCACTAGACCTCCCTGGTACCGAAGTACATGTCAAACTACTTCCTTAACGTAAATGACCACCAAAACCACAACACCAGGGGGAGCTCCACTAACCACGTTAAACCCAGATTCCGAACTAACAAAGGTCTTAACTCATTCTCTTTCTATGCCACATCAATGTGGAATGCGCTCCCAACAGGTATAAAAGAAAGGGCATCTCTATCCTCCTTCAAAACCGCAATAAAAGTTCACCTCCAGGCAGCTACAACCCTAAACTAACACCCTCCCCGGATTGGTAATAATCAAATGTAAACAATCAAATGCAGATACTTTTTCTTATGCCTTCTGATCTCTCTCTCTCTCTCTCTCTCTCTCTCTCTCTGTCTCTCTCTCTCTCTCTGTCCACTACTTGCTGTCCATATCCTACCCCCCCCCACCCCCCACCACCCTCCACACCCCTGATTGTCCATCCATCCATCCATCTTCCTCCGCTTATCCGAGGTCGGGTCGCGGGGGAAGCAGCCTAAGCAGGGAAGCCCAGACTTCCCTCTCCCCAGCCACTTCGTCCAGCTCTTCCCGGGGGATCCCGAGGCGTTCCCAGGCCAGCCGGGAGACATAGTCTTCCCAACGTGTCCTGGGTCTTCCCCGTGGCCTCTTACCGGTCGGACGTGCCCTAAACACCTTCCTAGGGAGGCGTTCGGGTGGCATCCTGACCAGATGCCCGAACCACCTCATCTGGCTCCTCTCGATGTGGAGGAGCAGTGGCTTTACGTTGAGCTCCTCCCGGATGACAGAACTTCTCACCCTATCTCTAAGGGAGAGACCCGCCACCCGGCGGAGGAAACTCATTTCGGCCGCTTGTACCCGTGATCTTGTCCTTTCGGTCATAACCCAAAGCTCATGACCATAGGTGAGGATGGGACTGTAGATCGACCGGTAGATTGAGAGCTTTGCCTTGCGGCTCAGCTCCTTCTTCACCACAACAGACCGATACAGCGTCCGCATTACTGAAGACGCCGCACCGATCCGCCTGTCGATCTCACGATCCACTCTTCCCTCACTCGTGAACAAGACTCCGAGGTACTTGAACTCCTCCACTTGGGGCAAGATCGCCTCCCCAACCCAGGCGAGAACCATGGACTCGGATTTGGAAGTGCTGATTCTCATCCCAGTCGCTTCACACTCAGCTGCGAACCGATCCAGTGAGAGCTGAAGATCCTGGCCAGATGAAGCCATCAGGACCACATCATCTGCAAAAAGCAGAGACCTAATCCTGCAGCCACCAAACCGGATCCCCTCAACGCCTTGACTGCGCCTAGAAATTCTGTCCATAAAAGTTATGAACAGAATCGGTGACAAAGGGCAGCCTTGGCGGAGTCCAACCCTCACTGGAAACGTGTCTGACTTACTGCCGGCAATGCGGACCAAGCTCTGACACTGATCATACAGGGAGCGGACCGCCACAATCAGACAGTCCGATACCTCATACTCTCTGAGCACTCCCCACAGGACTTCCCGAGGGACACGGTCGAATGCCTTCTCCAAGTCCACAAAACACATGTAGACTGGTTGGGCAAACTCCCATGCACCCTCAAGGACCCTGCCGAGAGTATAGAGCTGGTCCACAGTTCCACGACCAGGATGAAAACCACACTGTTCCTCCTGAATCCGAGGTTCGACTATCCGGCGTAGCCTCCTCTCCAGCACACCTGAATAGACCTTACCGGGAAGGCTGAGGAGTGTGATCCCACGATAGTTAAAACACACCCACCGGTTCCCCTTTTTAAAGAGAGGAACCACCACCCCGGTCTGCCAATCCAGAGGTACCGCCCCCGATGTCCACGCGATGCTGCAGAGTCTTGTCAACCAAGACAGCCCCACAGCATCCAGAGCCTTAAGGAACTCCGGGCGGATCTCATCCAACCCCGGGGCCTTGCCACCGAGGAGCTTTTTAACTACCTCAGCAACTTCAGCCCCAGAAATAGGAGAGCCCACCACAGATTCCCCAGGAACTTCTTCCTCATAGGAAGACGTGTTGGTGGGATTGAGGAGGTCTTCGAAGTATTCCCTCCACCGATCCACAACATCCGCAGTCGAGGTCAGCAGAACACCATCCTCACCATACACGGTGTTGATAGTGCACTGCTTCCCCTTCCTGAGGTGGCGGATGGTGGTCCAGAATCGCTTCGAAGCCGTCCGGAAGTCGTTTTCCATGGCTTCCCCGAACTCCTCCCATGTCCGAGTTTTTGCCTCCGCGACCGCTGAAGCCGCACACCGCTTGGCCTGTCGGTACCTGTCCGCTGCCTCAGGAGTCCTATGAGCCAAAAGAACCCGATAGGACTCCTTCTTCAGCTTGACGGCATCCCTCACCGCCGGTGTCCACCAACGGGTTCTAGGATTTCCGCCACTACAGGCACCAACTACCTTGCGGCCACAGCTCCAATCAGCCGCCTCGACAATAGAGGTGCGGAACATGGTCCACTCAGACTCAATGTCAGGCACCTCCCTCGTGACATGTTCAAAGTTCTTCCGGAGGTGGGAATTGAAACTCTCTCTGACAGGAGACTCTGCCAAACGTTCCCAGCAAACCCTCACAATGCGTTCGGGCCTGCCAGGTCTGTCCGGCATCCTCCCCCACCATCGCAGCAAACTCACCACCAGGTGGTGATCGGTAGAAAGCTCCGCCCCTCTCTTCACCCGAGTGTCCAAAACATGAGGCCGCAAATCCGATGACACAACTACAAAGTCGATCATGGAACTGCGGCCCAGGGTGTCCTGGTACCAAGTGCACATATGGACACCCTTATGCTTGAACATGGTGTTCGTTATGGACAATCCGTGACGGGCACAAAAGTCCAATAACAAAACACCACTCGGGTTCAGATCCGGGCGGCCATTCTTACCAATCACGCCTCTCCAGGTTTCACTGTCGTTGCCAATATGAGCGTTGAAGTCCCCCAGTAGAACGAGGGAATCACCCGGGGGAGCACCCTCAAGTACTCCCTCGAGTGAATCCAAAAAGGGTGGGTACTCTGAGCTGCTGCTTGGCGCGTAAGCGCAAACAACATTCAGGACCCGTCCCCCCCACCCGAAGGCGGAGGGAAGCTACCCTCTCGTCCACCGGGTTGAAGTCCAACATGCAAGTTCTGAGCCGGGGGGAAAACAAGAATTTCCACCCCAGCCCGTCGCCTCTCACTGCCGGCAACGCCAGAGTGGAAGAGAGTCCATCCCCTCTCGAGAGAACTGGTTCCGGAGTCCTTGCTGTGCGTCGAAGTGAGTCCGACTATATCTAGCCGGAACTTCTCCACCTTGCGCACTAGCTCAGGCTCCTTCCCCCCCAGCGAGGTGACGTTCCACGTCCCAAGAGCTAGCTTCTGTAGCCGAGGATCGGACCGCCAAGTGCCCTGCCTTCGGCTGCCGCCCAGCTCACATTGCACCCGACCTCTATGGCCCCTGCTATGGGTGGTGAGCCCATTGGAGGGGGGACCCACGTTGCCTCTTCGGGCTGTGCCCGGCCGGGCCCCATGGGGACAGGCCCGGCCACCAGGCGCTCGCCGTCGTGCCCCAACTCCGGGCCTGGCTCCAGAGGGGGGCCCCGGTGACCCGCGTCTGGGCGAGGGAAATCTGAGTCTCGGTTCTTGTTTTTCCATAGACGTCTTCGAGCTGCTCTTTGTCTGATCCCTCACCTAGGACCTGTTTGTCTTGGGAGACCCTACCAGGGGGCATGGAAGCCCCCGGACAACATAGCTCCTAGGATCATTGGGACACGCAAACTCCTCTACCACGGTAAGGTGGCAGCTCAGAGAGGAGACCCCTGATTGTAAATAATGTAAATAATTCAATGTGATTATCTTGTGTGATGACTGTATTATGATGATAGTATATTTCTGATAGTATATATCTGTATCATGAATCAATTTAAGTGGACCCCGACTTAAACAAGTTGAAAAACTTATTCGGGTGTTACCATTTAGTGGTCAATTGTATGGAATATGTACTTCACTGTGCAACCTACTAATAAAAGTCTCAATCAATCAATCAAATTACCAGCGCTTTGTGTAATTCAGGCATTTACGATCAAAACAAGAAAAGGAAAACGCAAAAATTATTTTTACCAAGACTGCAAGCCAAGTTAAAGGCCTACTGAAATGATTTTTTTTTATTTAAACGGGGATAGCAGATCTATTCTATGTGTCATACTTGATCATTTCGCGATATTGCCATATTTTTGCTGAAAGGATTTAGTATAGAACAACGACGATAAAGATTGCAACTTTTGGTATCTGATAAAAAAAAAGGCTTGCCCCTACCGGAAGTAGCGTGACGTAGTCAGTTGAACATATACGCAAAGTTCCCTATTGTTTACAATGATGGCCGCATGAAGTGAGAGAGATTCGGACCGAGAAAGCGACAATTTCCCCATTAATTTGAGCGAGGATGAAAGATTTGTGGATGAGTAAAGTGCAAGTGAAGGACTAGTGGGGAGTTGAAGCTATTCAGATAGGGAAGATGATGTGAGAGCCGGGGGTGACCTGATATTCAGCTGGGAATGACTACAACAGTAAATAAACACAAGACATATATATACTCTATTAGCCACAACACAACCAGGCTTGTATTTAACATGCCACAAATTAATCCTGCATAAAAACACCTGCGTGTTTGTTATGCTAGCTCCTAGCTCCTCTGCTAGCTCCTAGCTCCATAGAACACGCCAATACAATTCAAACACCTGATCAACACACACAATCACTCAGCCCAAAAGACCGTTCACCTAACCCAAGGTTCATAAAGCTTATATATTTAAAAAAAGTTACGTACGTGACGCGCACATACGGTCAAGCTATCAAATGTTTAGCAGCCAAGGCTGCATACTCACGGTACCTGATATTCAGCTGGGAATGACTAAAACAGTAAATAAACACAAGACATATATATACTCTATTAGCCACAACACAACCAGGCTTATATTTAATATGCCACAAATTAATCCTGCATAATAACACCTGCGTGTTTGTTATGCTAGCTCCTAGCTCCTCTGCTAGCTCCTAGCTCCATAGAACACGCCAATACAATTTAAACACCTGATCAACACACACAATCACTCAGCCCAAAAGACCGTTCACCTAACCCAAGGTTCATAAAGCTTATATATTTTTAAAAAGTTACGTACGTGACGCGCACGTACGGTACGGTACGTGTTATGCTAGCTCCTAGCTCCTATGCTAGCTCCTAGCTCCATAGAACACGCCAATACAATTCAAACACCTGATCAACACACACAATCACTCAGCCCAAAAGACCGTTCACCTAACCCAAGGTTCATAAAGCTTATATATTTTTAAAAAGTTACGTACGTGACGCGCACGTACGGTACGGTACGTGTTATGCTAGCTCCTAGCTCCTATGCTAGCTCCTAGCTCCATAGAACACGCCAATACAATTCAAACACCTGATCAACACACACAATCACTCAGCCCCGTTCACCTAGCCCAAGGTTCATAAAGCTTATATATTTAAAAAAAGTTACGTACATACGCAAAAAAAAGTTGCGCACATACGGTCAAGCGATCAAATGTTTAGAAGCCAAAGCTGCATACTCACAGTAGCACGTCTGCGTCTTTGTCATCCAAATCAAAGTAATCCTGGTAAGAGTCTGTGTTGTCCCAGTTCTCTACAGGCGTCTGTGTATCGAAGTCAAAAGTCCTCCTGGTTAGAGTCTCTGTTATCCGAGTTCTTCCATCTTGACTGCATCTTTCGGGAATGTAAACAAAGAAGAAATCCTGCCACACCGGTTTGGGGAAATCTGCTGGCTGGAACATTCCAATTGGAACTCTGGTGTCTATGGATATACTGAAGTGGAAAAGCTCTTCATGACTGTGTACTGTTGTTGCTGACTACGTTCGAAAAATACGTCCATTTCGCACCGACAACTTTCTTCTTTGCTTGCTCAGCTTCCTTCTCCATAATGCAATGAACATGATTGAAACAGATTCACGAACACAGATGTCCAGAATACTGTGGAATTATGAAATGAAAACAGAGCTTTTTCGTATTGGCTTCAATGTGGAAGGCATACCCGTGTTCCCCGGTCTACGTCACGCGCATACGTCATCCTCAGAGGCGTTTCGAACCGGAAGTTTAGCGGCAAATTTAAAATGTCACTTTATAAGTTAACCCGGCCGTATTGGCATGTGTTATAATGTTAAGATTTCATCATTGATATATAAACTATCAGACTGCGTGGTCGGTAGTAGTGGGTTTCAGTAGGCCTTTAAGACCAGATGGTTTCATTCACGAGAAAAAGATTGTGTATGAAAACAGAATATATTATTCAGGAGGCTGAAACAGCTCCCCACACCCCACTAACAGCAAAAAATGCAAACGTCAGAGATTTGAAAAACCAGTCACCAAAAATGTATAGAAAAAAAGCATTTCATTAACTGCACAGTCGTAATTCAATGTCAAACAATGACACGTGTGTATAGCTCTCAGGTACACAATGCCATAAATCACAGTGTGGTTACATCAATATCAAAGTCAAGATATGTCAATTGCTCAATTTGAGGGAGGGTGAGAGGGTGGTATGAAAAATAAATGGTGGGGCAGTACTAAGCAAGAGTAATCGGGGGAAGAGTAGTGGTTACGAGGAGGTTGTGTATCAGGTGTAATGTTTACTTACTCCGATAATGTGGGGAAACCGCTGCTCCCTCCTTCTCAGTACACTACATGCAGGCTAAACCGTGCCCCTTCCCCATTTACATCATCCAAAACAGACACCCCTGACCCACTCCCCCCCATACCGACAACAAACATTGCTTATGCATGGCTTGTTCAAAAACATCACACAGAGAGACATTGAAGTCCAACCAACATTCAGTCCTACATATGGCAGCATGCTGCTGCAGAAATGAGTCATACACCACTGCTCCTCTGTGGACACCCCACCCCGGCACAGCCAAGAAAGTATCTGCTCTGTTTAGGGAAATAGACTCCCTCTGCATTAAACACGTTTTGTCGGATCACCTATTATTGGCACCGCCTGTTGTGTGCGGGAAAGAAGGTAATGACCGAGAGGTGCTCGTTTGAGCAATGAACCCACACATCACAATGCCCCAAGCCTTCCTTCAAAAGGAGAACCATGAATATTTTACGCCATTGCAATATTTTCAGGTGATCTGGAGGTTGTCATCAAGCCCCCCGATCAGGATAACTAATGTTCCCTCCTGAAAAAGGTGTCTGCTCAGCCTTTTTTTCTCGCTTTTCTTGCAGCTGCCCCACTTCCTTGTGCTAATGCTCCTTGCCACAGAACATTATGTGTTTACATAAGCTACAGTACAGTGGGCTGTGACACATACATATACAGCAACAAAGCCAATATTAGCACATAGTTATCTGCACAAAAAATAACTTAAAAAATCACAAAAGTAGTGCAATCACATTACAAAATGTGTAAAGGAGTCAAATTGAATAGTACACAAGCGGTATTTAGTACATTTGCCATGTACATCTACAGTTTTGTGTAATGTTAGCTCCTGAGTCCCCCAGAAGATGATAACAACGTAACACTGCAAATACCCTCCTCTAAACCAGCATGCAACAAATAAAACATTTTCAAAAGGACATTCACAAAACAGCAGAGATGCTTTGAAACAGTCTGAGTACTTAACCAAACCTCAAGCCGTCTCTCTTACCTGTGCTTGGCCCAAAAACGTTAATTACAAAATGAGCCTCTGTTGGGATTTAAGCATGTTGTTGCCCTCTATTGAGCAAATGGACAAACTGCAACTAAAGGGACACCAACGTGGATGAAAATGCAGAAACTGTAGTCCAAAGGTCAATGTGTTGTTTAAGACAAAAACAACAATATTGAGTACAGAATGTGTAAAACAAGTCTCCGATTATTTGTAAGATGCTTAAATCAGATCAACACAAAACAACACACAGGAAGTTGTGTAAATAGGTGTGTACCTGACGTTTGATAAAACTTGACGTTGTGTCCGAGGAGGTGCTGCCATCGGAGCGTTTGAAGCGGCTCTTACGTTTAGGCAACTTCCTGGGCAGCTATGTTAAAAAGACAAAAAAAAAATCAACACTTGAAAACACAGATCACTTTTCCAATATCAGACATATATTGGTTGCGTATTGTGACCCTCAGGCAGGTGTAATATCTTTAAACAACACAATTCGTAGTCTGCACTATAGTTTATGACTTAAAGGCCTACTGAAATGAATTTTTTTTATTTAAACGGGGATAGCAGATCTATTCTATGTGTCATACTTGATCATTTCGCGATATTGCCATATTTTTGCTGAAAGGATTTAGTATAGAACAACGACGATAAAGATTGCAACTTTTGGTATCTGATAAAAAAAAGGCTTGCCCCTACCGGAAGTAGCGTGACGTAGTTAATTGAACATATACGCAAAGTTCCCTATTGTTTACAATGATGGCCGCATGAAGTGAGAGAGATTCGGACCGAGAAAGCGACAATTTCCCCATTAATTTGAGCGAGGATGAAAGATTTGTGGATGAGTAAAGTGCAAGTGAAGGACTAGTGGGGAGTTGAAGCTATTCAGATAGGGAAGATGATGTGAGAGCCGGGGGTGACCTGATATTCAGCTGGGAATGACTACAACAGTAAATAAACACAAGACATATATATACTCTATTAGCCACAACACAACCAGGCTTATATTTAATATGCCACAAATTAATCCTGCATAAAAACACTTACGTGTTTGTTATGCTAGCTCCTAGCTCCTCTGCTAGCTCCTAGCTCCATAGAACACGCCAATACAATTCAAACACCTGATCAACACACACAATCACTCAGCCCAAAAGACCGTTCACCTAACCCAAGGTTCATAAAGCTTATATATTTTTAAAAAGTTACGTACGTGACGCGCACATACGGTCAAGCTATCAAATGTTTAGCAGCCAAGGCTGCATAGTCACGGTACCTGATATTCAGCTGGGAATGACTACAACAGTAAATAAACACTTTAGCCACAACACAACCAGGCTTATATTTAATATGCCACAAATTAATCCTGCATAAAAACACCTACGTGTTTGTTATGCTAGCTCCTATGCTAGCTCCTAGCTCCATAGAACACGCCAATACAATTCAAACACCTGATCAACACACACAATCACTCAGCCCAAAAGACCGTTCACCTAACCCAAGGTTCATAAAGCTCATATATTTTTAAAAAGTTACGTACGTGACGCGCACGTACGGTCAAGCTATCAAATGTTTAGCAGCCAAGGCTGCATACTCACGGTACCTGGTATTCAGCTGGGAATGACTAAAACAGTAAAAAAACACAAGACATATATTTACTCTATTAGCCACAACACAACCAGGCTTATATTTAATATGACACAAATTAATCCTGCATAAAAACACCTACGTCTTTGTTATGCTAACTCCTAGCTCCTATGCTAGCTCCATAGAACACGCCAATACAATTCAAACACCTGATCAACACACACAATCACTCAGCCCAAAAGACCGTTCACCTAACCCAAGGTTCATAAAGCTTATATATTTTAAAAAAGTTACGTACACACGCAAAAAAAAGTTGCGCACATACGGTCAAGCGATCAAATGTTTAGAAGCCAAAGCTGCATACTCACAGTAGCACGTCTGCGTCTTTGTCATCCAAATCAAAGTAATCCTGGTAAGAGTCTGTGTTGTCCCAGTTCTCTACAGGCGTCTGTGTATCGAAGTCAAAAGTCCTCCTGGTTAGAGTCTCTGTTATCCGAGTTCTTCCATCTTGACTGCATCTTTCGGGAATGTAAACAAAGAAGCGCCGGCTGTGTACTGTTGTTGCTGACTTCGTTCGAAAAATACGTCCATTTCGCACCGACAACTTTCTTCTTTGCTTGCTCAGCTTCTTTCTCCATAATGCAATGAACATGATTGCAACAGATTCACGAACACAGATGTCCAGAATACTGTGGAATTATGAAATGAAAACAGAGCTTTTTCGTATTGGCTTCAATGTGGAAGGCATACCCGTGTTCCCCGGGCTACGTCACGCGCATACGTCATCCTCAGAGGCGTTTCGAACCGGAAGTTTAGCGGCAAATTTAAAATGTCACTTTATAAGTTAACCCGGCCGTATTGGCATGTGTTATAATGTTAAGATTTCATCATTGATATATAAACTATCAGACTGCGTGGTCGGTAGTAGTGGGTTTCAGTAGGCCTTTAAGTACTAAGGTTATAGAGAAAAATAATTGCCTCACAGCTTCTTCATTAAACACCTGATATGTCATGAAGCAAGAATAAGTGTACATTTTACTGATTAATATCCCTTTAAAATTTTGTTGATGGTACACTGGTGTGTAATGAGAAAAGTAAGGTCTCTATCGGTGTTATGGCAAGACAACATTATCTACTTGTGTGGTCTATATTACTGGCGGACCAGTCAGGACACCTCTTCTGTTGTGTTAGCGTTAGCATAAATGCTAAGAGGACTGCTGTATGTCATGTCTTTGTCACTTCAACTTCAGCTTAATGATCGTGGATGTTCAACCTGTTGGCTGCTAGGAATTGGAACTATTTACTACAGGGGTGTCAAAGAATACTGACTTATGCTTTAAACGGTACCGATTATGCAAAACCAACTTTTCTTACATGATTGTACCTGCTTTTGTGTATTTGGGATTCCCGTCAGTCACATAAATTTGAAATCAAACCGTGGCGGCATTGTAGAGATATTTTAAAAGAAAATAATCTTGCCTTACTTCATACTTCCTCAAACGAACCGTTTGGAATTTGCTCTGACTTGTGACGTTTTCTGTCCTGTGATGTCTGTGAATATCTCCATTTATGGTAGAAATTAGGGTTGTCCTGATACCCATATTTTGGTACCGGTACCAAAATGTTTTAAATTACTTTTCAAGAAAAAGAGGCCACAAACAAATGTCATTATTAGCTTCATTTTGACAGAAAATCTTGCAATATATAAAACATATTTTTCTTATTGCACTCAAAGAACCATTGGAGAAGATTAAAACAACAATTAAAAGTCATTAAACACACTGGGATTTTCTTATAGCACTCATATAAAATTGTAAATTGTTATTTATTACATATAGCCTGCCATAATCTAGGTTAGAATAGAATATAAAGCTTTATCAACATTGTATTAAATGCTTCATGGTTTATTCTTGGTCTGTGTTTTAAGAAAAATGAAATCATTACTAAATACTAAAAACAATGCAGCTAAAAGTACACTGCTAAGACATGTAGCAGGTAAAACACACATTGTTAAAGATAAAACACAAATTGTAGGAATTTGCAACAAAATTCAGTCATTTCACTCGCATTAGTTTGCGCTACGTGGGCGGTTTTGACTGCGCTAATAATTGGCAACAAGCAGAGCAGCTGTGTGCGTGTCTATGTATCTGTGTGTGCACAACAGGGGAGCTGGTTAACGTTTCAATTATGTTTAAACTCCTTGCACAGATCTGGAGGATTGTTATTCATGGTCTGTGAGGGGTCCGGTCTCCTTGCCGTAGAGCTTGGTTGCCTCCTGCATGGACGTGGGGGGGTTTTGGGGGCTGTGTCCGGGCCCTCTGCTCCTCCTACTTACAGTGCACACACACATATAGGACTTTGAGGGATTGTCCTGCGGGGAGGCATGGCGGGGGGATGAGGATGCCTCTATGGGGCTCCAGTCCCCCTTCACTTGTCCCCTACTCATTCATCCCTCAATTTTAAATGTATTTTAGACACTTAGGGTTTGGTGGGCTCGGCATGGTAGGGACCTACTATAGCCTTGATGTCCCCCAATTTTAATCGCACTATTAGTCCCCACAAGCATGTGGCCGGACCTGTGGGAGTGATCAACTGGTTCTCATTGGACAGTGGGTTTCAGGGCTGCTCCACAGGCATCCGTCCATCCCTGGGCACGTCTGTCTATGGCTTGCTGCTGGCCCTGCCGGGCGGCACAATTAGCCCCGGCTTTGGGGGTCCTGTCGCTGGCTGGCCTGACTGTGTGGGGCTGGTAGTAATCATGCTTCATCAAACATACATCAACGTTGTTCCTCTAAGGCAGGGGTCGGCAATCCAAAATGTTTAAAGAGCCATATTAGACCAAAAATACAAAAAAACAAATCTGCCAGGATCCCCCCAAAATTAAAAGCCTTATACAAGTCTTATAATGAAGGAAACATATATTAGCTATATCAGATTGCAGGCTCTAAAGGTTGATGCAGTATTTGGATTTGATCTTGTTCATGTTTGAGATTATCTGCTTGCACAGGTATTTGTTTTGTATTGTTTCAGCCACCTGCCTGGCACCACACCATGCTGAAAGAAACGTGTGTCGCAGGCGGGCGCATATCTTCGTTGACAGAAAAGTTGAAATTGTAATATTTATTCCATACATTTTTACAACATTGGACAACATTAGTAAAATGGAGGCTTCTCAGAGGGTGAGATAACGCCTGGAAATTACTGGCTTAGAATGGCCAAAGGTAAAGATGTGTGTGTCCATGTTCAAGGAAACAAGTCAAAAGCTTGTAAACACAAGTCAATAACATCAACAAAGCTCACCTATGTGCATTCACGCACAACACTAAACTTGGTGGACTAAATTAGATTAAGAAGGAATAGCATAAAACACGTAATTCTGTGGCAGCTTCGGAGAAAGTTATACATGTAAACCAGGGGTGCCCACACTTTTTTGCTAATGTGGTAAATGACTATTCTAGCTGCAAATGTCTGGTTTTTGGTGCAATATCTACATAGGCGTATAGAGGCCCATTTCCAGCAACTATCACTCCAGTGTTCTAATGGTACAATGTGTTTGCTCATTGGCTCAGAAGGCTAATTGATGATTAGAAAACCCTTGTGCAATCATGTTCACACATCTGAAAACAGTTTAGCTTGTTACAGAAGCTACAAAACTGACCTTCCTTTGAGCAGATTGAGTTTCTGGAGCATCACATTTGTGGGGTCAATTAAACGCTCAAAATGGCCTGAAAAAGAGAACTTTCATCTGAAACTCGACAGTCTATTCTTGTTCTTAGAAATGAAGGCTATTCCACAAAATTGTTTGGGTGACCCCAAACTTTTGAACGGTAGTTTATACAATGGGGTAGATCACCTCGGCTTGGTGATTTGATAAGTAGCATTTAGTCTTAATTTCTTTAAAGTTAAGACTAGTTTAAAGTTATCTTCATTGAAAAGTACAGTGCTTTACCTTAAAAAATAAGGACATTTCAATGTGACCCCAAACTTTTGAACGGTAGTGTATATATATATATATACTGTATATATATATTTATATATACTGTATGTATATATATATATATATTTATATATACTGTATGTATGTATATATATACTGTATGTATGTATGTATGTATATATATATATATATATATATATATATATATATATATATATATATATATATATATATATATATATATATATATATATATAGTCATGGTCAAAAGTTTACATACACGTGTAAAGAACATAATGTCATGGCTGTCTTGAGTTTCCAATAAGTTCTACAACTCTTATTTTTTTGTGATAGAGTGATTGGAGCACATACTTGTTGGTCTTAGGGCTGGGCGATATGGCCTTTTTTTAATATCGCGATATTTTAAGGCCATATCGCGAATCACGATATATATATCTCGATATTTTGCCTTAGCCTTGGATGAACACTTAATGCATATAATCACAGCAGCATGATGATTCTATGTGTCTACATTAAAACATTCTTCTTCATACTGTATTAATATATTCTACTTTAAAACTTTCATGCAGAGAAGGAAATCACGACTAAAAAAAATCACTATTTTTTTCATAAGGTGTTGATCTGGAAATGTTTGCCTCGGCATTTTGATGGTGTGGGCGTGTGACACCGAACGGAGATGTTGACATGCGGAGTAAGCACTGTTCATTCTCTAGCAGGTGACTTTTCAAATGATGCTACATATTAGCAGTAATGCTACTTTTTATAGCAACGCTTTCGCCAAACACTTGACAAATTACGGTTGTCTGTTCGACATATTCCCACTTGAAGCCAAACCACCGCCAGACGATGGACCCCCTGCTGTTTTTTGGGGGAATTAATTATTCCTTAATTTGTTACCAGATTCGCACCTTCTTTCTCTCGTATTACCGCTCACAAGGCTATGCTAGCATCAAAGCTAACGTTAGCCATGCTGCTACCTCTTAGCTGCGCGAGGGCGTATACGTATGTGACGTATGACGTGACAGTATGTGACGTGTGTAGAAGGTGCGCTTCCTGTCTGTAAGAAGGAGAGACAGGAAAGAGTGAGGAGAGCCTGTAGTGTAATGCCAGCAGCTAAAAGCAACTGCGTGAGAACGTATACTCGAATATCACGATATAGTCATTTTCTATATCGCACAGAGACAAACCTGCGATACATTGCGTATATCGATATATCGCCCAGCCCTAGTTGGCCACAAAAAACATTCATGAAGTTTGGTTCTTCTATGAATTTATTATGGGTATACTGAAAATATGATCAAATCTGCTGGGTCAAAAGTATACATACAGCAATGTTAATATTTGGTTACATGTCCCTTGGCAAGTTTCACTGCAATAAGGCGCTTTTGGTTGCCATCCACAAGCTTCTAGCAAGCTACTGGTTGAATTGTTGAGCACTCCTCTTGACAAAATTGGTGCAGTTCAGCTAAATTTGTTGGTTTTCTGACATGGACTTGTTTCTTCAGCATTGTCCACATGTTCTCAATGGGGTTTAAGTCAGGACTTTGGGAAGGCCATTTAAAACCTTAATTCTAGCCTGATTTAGCCATTCCTTTACTACTTTTGACGTGCCTTTGGGGTCATTGTCCTGTCGGAACACCCAACTGCACCCAAGACCCAACCTCCGGGCTGATGATTTTAGGTTGTCCTGAAGAATTTGGAGGTAATCCTCCATTTTCATTGTCCCATTTGCTCTCTGTAAAGCACCAGTTCCATTGGTAGCAAAACAGGCCCAGATCACAATACTACCACCACCATGCTTGACGGTAGGTGTGGTGTTCCTGGGATTAAAGGCCTCACCTTTTCTCCTCCAAACATATTGCTGGGTATTGTGGCCAAACAGCTCAATTTTTGTTTCATCTGACCACAGAACTTTCCATCAGTCTTATCTTTGTCCATGTGATCAGCAGCAAACTTTAGACGAGCCTTAAGGTGTCGCTTCTGGAGCAAGGGCTTCCTTCTCGGATGGTAGCCTCTCAGTCCATGGCGATGCAAAACACGCTTGACTGTGGACACTGACACCTGTGTTCCAGCAGCTTCCAATTCATTGCAGACCTGCTTTTTGCTGGTTCTCAGTTGACTCTTAATCATCCTGACCCTTTTCTCTCAGCAGCAGGTGATAGCTTGCGTTTTCTTCCTGATCATGGCAGTGACAAAACTGTACCATGCACTTTATACTTACGAACAATTGTCTGCACAGTTGCTCTTGGGACATTAAGCTGCTTTGAAATGGCTCCAAGTGACTTTCCTGACTTGTTCAAGTCAATCATTTGTTTTTTCAGATATGTACTAAGTTCCTTTGACTCTCCCATTGTCGCGTTTTTAACCGAGTCTAATGACTGCATCACATGGGCCCTTTTTAAATGGGCTCAGAGAAGTCAACAGGTGTCATCAATCATAATCACTCACATGAAGTTAAGAGGCCATGCCATGAAGCTAATTTGATTTGATTGTAACTTTTATACATCATTGATGTATAAAAGTTGATAATGTATGTTGCTGTATGTACACTTTTGACCCAGCAGATTTGGTCACATTTTCAGTAGACCCATAATAAATTCATAAAAGAACCAAACTTCGTGAATGTTTTTTGTGACAAACAAGTATGTGCTCCAATCACTCTATCACAAAAAAATTAAGAGTGTTAGAAATTATTGGAAACTCAAGACAGCCCTGACATTATGTCCTTCACAAGTGTATGTAAACTTTTGACCACAACTGTATATATATATATATATATATATATATATATATATATATATATATATATATATATATATATATATATATGAATAAAATCGATTTTTTTTGCTCATATGTTAAAGGTGTTTAATATAATTACAACATCCAGTGTTTCCCACACATTCATTTATTCCCACACATTCATTATATTTATTATTCACGAAAGAGTTACGTCTGCCACAAATAAAAATAAAAAATAAAAAAAATAACACAATTTTAATTTTTTTTTGTCCTGTCCAGCTTCTCAGGCAAATCATATAGTTGATGTAGATGCCCATATAGGCTGTTCAGATTTACTTTACAAAAGAGAAGTGTAGGATACTTCTCTTGTTGCCTTATTTGTATTTCACCACTACTGTTTTCTGTTTATTTGTTACTGACTACGGCAGGACACCTCTGCCTCTGTTTCACTTTATGTTGCTGGTAAATAATATGGTTGTAGTAGTAGGCTAAAGTTAAATTATTTAGTATGCACTAATTAAAGGGGCAGAGCTTTAAGAGACATTTTAGCTTTTATATTTTATAAGATATAATTTTTTGTAAGAACCACAATTAATAAACATATTTCAGTGAATAACTTATTGTTCAAATCTGTATATAAATATGTACATAAAGTGTTGTAATTATATTGTAAAATGGATGGATGGATGGACATTTAAAACAAAACTGTTATTATTAATTAGTAAGTATACATTTGTTGAGCCTTTTTAGAGAAAATCATATCATTGTAGTAAATTATGCAAATTACTCGACGATGTCATGGTGACCACGCCCATAGCCACGCCCCCACCGCCACAGGTATCTTGGCAGTTTATGGGAAACACTGACATCCATCCATTTTCTACCGCGTGTCCCTTTTTGGGGTCGCGGGGGGTGCTGGAGCCTATCTCAGCTGTATTCGGGCGGAATGCGGGGTACACCCTGGACAAGTCGCCACCTCATCGCAGGGCCAACACAGATAGACAGATAACATTCACAAAATGTTTAACACATATAGATTCCCTTCTTTCATGAGGATAAGAATATAAGTTGGTGTATTACCTTATTCTGATTACTTGCATTGATTGGAATCAGACATAATTCACAGTAGTTGCTAGTAAGTTCTATAACTTTAAATTTACATTGTGGAGGGGGGAAAATTCCTCTCTTTCCAACACCACATGAAAGTGGTTGTTTTTAGCTTTTTATTTGTCCAGCTTTCATACTCGTTTTTATATCCTTTGCAAGAAATTCATTGGCGTTAACTCTGTTGCTGTAACATTACAGTGGATGTTAGGTATCGATCCACCAATGGCGTTTGTTTAAATTGTAGCGTCCCGGAAGAGTTGGGGCTGCAGGGAATTCTGGGAATTTGTTCTGTAGTGTTTATGTTGTGTTGCGGTGCAAATATTCTTCCAAAATGTGGTTGCCGTTGTTGTTTAGTGTGGTTTTACTATATGGCACATATTTATGACAGTGTTGGCGTTGTTCATACTGCCACCCTGAGTGTGACATGTATGGCTGTTGACTAAGTATGCTTCAATTCGCTCGTGTGCAATGTGATCAAAGTCAAGGTGATTGTGATGTTAGTTCATTGGCGGGCACAATGTAAACCTGATTAGGCTTTGTTGATTATAGACTCTATGACCTGTGACTTTTCTATTATGTAAAACAGACCCAAGTCGCCACATAATTAACAAGATTGAGTTATCAAAAATGATGTTAAAGATTAAAAGGTGCCATCAATCCCACGTGGGTGCTCGGCATTGTCCGTGGGCGCTCGGGCCCCGAAGCACCCACGGGAGCAGCGCCTATGGCCGTGAATGTTAACCAAGTGATGAAAGTGACATTGTAGTGAAGTTTGATGATCAGTCATTTTTAGGTAAATTTTTTTTTACTACCTCCCTGATCGAGTGACACACTCTCACCATTTGACCGGTAGCTCGCAATCAACCTAATGGTCACCCCTGATGTAAACAACCTGCTGCGTCACGGTCCACACAACTACAGTGCGTTCATGGACCGCAGAAATTAGTAGGACAAAACAGCGCACACCAAATACTCTCATACTCTCATATGTGGGGCAGTATAGCTCGGTTGGTAGAGTGGCCGTGCCAGCAACTTGAGGGTTGCAGGTTCGATCCCCGCTTCCGCCATCCTAGTCACTGCTGTTGTGTCCTTGGGAAAGACACTTTACCCACCTGCTCCCAGTGCCACCCACTCTGGTTTAAATGTAACTTAGATATTGGGTTTCACTATGTAAAGCGCTTTGAGTCACTAAAGAAAAGCGCTATATAAATATAATTCACTTCACTTCACTTCATCAGTATAAACACAAACATATTAAACTGTGAGCTTTCTAACAATTGGGAAGGTTTGTGTCATGTTTGTCCTACAGAAATCATGTTCAAACAAAAAATATTTTCCATTTTTATACATTTTTGAAAAATCTACTAGCCACTAGGGCGGCGCCAGAGAACCGCATGCGGGTGTAGAGCCGCGGGTTGCCGGCCCCCGTCCTAGAGAAACTGCGTAACACATGGCACACTGACAAAGCTTAACCTATTGTTACTATAACAATCTACAACGTTAAAACGGTTTGCTTCTCTTTCTTTCCCTAAATTTATCTGCTTTCTTTTGTAATCCAAGTTATTAATCAATCAATCAATCAATCAATCAATCAATCAATGTTTATTTATATAGCCCTAAATCACAAGTGTCTCAAAGGGCTGTACAAGCCACAACGACATCCTCGGTACAGAGCCCACATACGGGCAAGGAAAACTCACCCCAGTGGGACGTCAATGTGAATGACTATGAGAATCCTTGGAGAGGACCGCATATGTGGGTAACCCCCCCCTCTAGGGGAGACCGAAAGCAATGGATGTCGAGTGGGTCTGACATAATATTGTGAAAGTCCAACACATCAGCGAAAGTCCAGTCCATAATGGGGCCAGCAGGAACCATCCCGAGCGGAGACGGGTCAGCAGCGTAGAGATGTCCCCATCTGATGGACAGGCTAGCGGTCCACCCCGGGTTGGGAGCAGAGTAGAAAAGAAAAGAAAAGAAAAGAAACGGCAGATCAACTGGTCTAAAAAGGGAGTCTATTTAAAGGCTAGAGTATACAAATGAGTTTTAAGATGAGACTTAAATGCTTCTACTGAGGTAGCATCTCTAACTTTTACCGGGAGGGCATTCCATAGTATTGGAGCCCCAATAGAAAACGCTCTATAACCCGCAGACTTTTTTTGGGCTCTGGGAATCACTAATAAGCCGGAGTTCTTTGAACGCAGATTTCTTGCCGGGACATATGGTACAATACAATCGGCAAGATAGGCAGGAGCTTGACCGTGTAGTATTTTATACGTAAGTAGTAAAACCTTAAAGTCGCATCTTAGGTGCACAGGAAGCCAGTGCAAGTGAGCCAGTATAGGCGTAATATGATCAAACTTTCTTGTTTTTGTCAAAAGTCTAGCAGCCGCATTTTGTACCATCTGTAATCTTTTAATGCTAGACATAGGGAGGCCCGAAAATAAAACGTTACAGTAATCGAGACGAGATGTAACGAACGCATGGATAATGATCTCAGCATCGCTTGTGGACAAAATGGAACGAATTTTAGCGATATTACGGAGATGAAAGAAGGCCGTTTTAGTAACACTCTTAATGTGTGACTCAAACGAGAGAGTTGGGTCGAAGATAATACCCAGATTCTTTACCGAGTCGCCTTGTTTAATTGTTTGGTTGTCAAATGTAAGGCTGAAACGACGCGTCGACGTAGTCGACGTCATCGGTTACGTAAATACGTCGACGCCGTTTTTGTGCGTCGACGTGTCGCATATTTACGTCACACTACCGTCATGGCGAAGAGCAAAGCAGACGATGCGAGCGGTCCGAGCGAGGGGGAAAAATCACGCCAAAATTCGTCAAAAGTGTGGAAGTATTTCAATACACAGCCTAATAATGTTGTTGAATGCACACTGTGTCGAGCATAAATGGCCTATCATAGCAGCACAACGGCTATGAACGAACATTTGAAAAGAAAACCATCAACCATCAACTAGTCAATCGTCCGCGTGAGCATACGTTGTCATCATTACACAAAAACATGAATGTGTCATTTGTATCTGCTAGGGGTGTAACGGTACGTGTTTTGTATTGAACCGTTTCGGTACGGGGGTGTACCGAACGAGTTTCTAAGCTAAAGCTAACTTTAGCTGCTAAAGTCTTAACAAGCTGCTTCGCCTCTGTCTCAGCACGCAGCATTGTCCCACCCACACAACCATCTGATTGGTACACACGAAGCATTATCAGCCAACTAGCAGTGCGTATTCAGAGCGCATGTCAGCGCTTCAGCGTGGAGCAGATAGGTGTTTAGCAGGTGAGCATCAGGCAGCGGACTCTCCCCAAATGATAATAAACACATCCCAGTCAACTACTAGTAACATCACTATGAGCCCGTTGACCTTCTAGAAACTTAAACTGCAGCTCAGCTCACTCGCAGTCCTGGCTTGAGGTGAAGGCTAATTACCTCCCAGTTCCAGCCACATCGACCCCTTCTGAGCGCCTATTTTCAGCTGCTGGGAATATTGTAAACAAGAAAAGAAGCAGAGCATGTAGACATGCTAACCTTTCTTCATTACAACTGTTAGTTACTCACTGGAATGAGTAGAATTGGTTATTGTGTACTGTGTTGGACTGGATGTTTATTTTGTACATTTTAAAAGCAATACTTAATGTTTACAGTGCTCCAGAATATTTAGATTGGCACTTTTTTGTATTGGATGTTTATCTTTATTTTTGCATATTTTAGCAAATAAGCAATACTTTCACTTTTGTTGAAATGTTTACACTGTTGTTACAGAATATTTCGTTTTACACTTTTTTGTATTGGATGTTTATCTTTATTTTTGCACATTTTAAAGCAAAATAAGCAATACTTTTACTTTTGAAATGCTTAAACTATTGCAGAATATTAAGATTTGCACTGGATGTTGACTTTTATATTTGCACATTAAAAAGCAAATAAGCTACTTTTAATTTTGTTAAAGGTTAAAAGTTTTAAATGTTTACATTGTTACAGAATATTTAGTCATGTTGTTGTCAATGTTGACTGAGTGGCCATACTTCTTTTTTTTTGTAAATAAAAGCCATGCCTTTCGAAAAAACTGGCCTACATTTATTTTTTCATCTTCATTTTGAATAAAAAAATAATCGGTAAAAGGAAAAATAATCTATAGATGAATCGAAAAAATAATCTATAGATTAACCGATTAATCGAAAAAATAATCTATACATTAATCGATAGAAAAATACTCGTTAGCTGCAGCCTTAGTCAAATGTTAAGGTGGTATTATTAAATAGAAGTCGGTGTTGAGCAGGACCGATAATCAGCATTTCCGTTTTCTTAGCGTTGAGTTGCAAAAAGTTAGCGGACATCCATTGTTTAATTTCATTAAGACACGCCTCCAGCTGACTACAATCCGGCGTGTTGGTCAGCTTTAGGGGCATGTAGAGGTGGGTGTCATCAGCATAACAGTGAAAGCTAACACCGTATTTGCGTATGATGTCACCTAGCGGCAGCATGTAAATACTAAAGAGTGCAGGGCCAAGCACCGAACCCTGGGGAACTCCGCACGTTATCTTAACATAGTCCGAGGTCACATTGTTATGGGAGACACACTGCATCCTGTCAGTAAGATAAGAGTTAAACCAAGACCAGGCTAAGTCTGTCATCCCAATACGCGTTTTGATACGCTCTAATAAAATATTATGATCAACAGTATCGAAAGCGGCGCAAAGATCAAGAAGCAGCAACATAGATGAAGTATCAGAATCCATCGTTAGCAATAGATCAGTCATTCTTGCGAGGGCTGTCTCCGTAGAGTGATTTGCCCTGAAACCGGATTGAAAAGGTTCACAGAGATTGTTAGACGCTAAGTGTTCATTTAGCTGCTGTGCGACAATTTTTTCGAGGATTTTCGAGATAAACGGAAGGTGGGACACCGGCCGGTAGTTTACCAAGAGATCAGGATCGAGGTTAGGTCTTTTGAGTAGAGGATGAATAACCGCTTTTTTGAATGCTAGGGGAACAGTGCCAGAGGAAAGTGATAAGTTTATAATATTTAACACTGATGGACCTAATAATACAAAAAGCTCCTTGATAAGTTTCCCAGGAATTGGGTCAAGTAAACATGTTGTTTGTTTTGTCCCATTTACACATATTGACAATTCCTCCAATGTTATTTCATCAAAGAGAGAGAAACTATTTTGGAGGGCGGTATCCGTCGTATATACAGTCGTATTTGTGTTAATAGAACCCAGTTGTAGCTGAGATGCATTGTCTTCAATCTCTTTTCTAATGACTTCAATTTTCTTATTAAAGAAATTCATAAAGTCATCTGCTGAGTGGGTGGAGCTACTGGGAGGAGTCCCTTGTTGGGTTAGCGATGCTACTGTACTAAACAAAAATTTAGGATCATTTTTGTTGAGGTGGATGAGATTTGAGTAATATTTAGCTTTAGCTGAGGTAAGCATGCGTTTATAAGTTATTAAACTATCACACCATGCTTGATGGAAAACCTCAAGTTTATTTGAACGCTATTTGCGTTCCAGCTTTCTACATGATAATTTCTGGGCTTTAGTTTCTTCTGTAAACCATGGGGTACGCCTTTTAGGGGCCCTTTTTAGCTTTAGCGGTGCTACACTATCAATGGTGTCGCGCAGGGCGTCATTAAAGTTGTTAGTGAGGTCATCAATGGAGCCCACATAATTTGGGAATGGTGCCATTACCGAAGGCATTTGGTCAGTAAGAGTCGTCGTTGTGGCAGCATTAATGTTGCGGCTGCTATAGTAGTTATTATTATTATTATTAGTTTGTTGACAATGAGTCAGAACTTCAAATTTTATAAGGTAATGATCGGACATTACTTTAGTGTACGGGAGTATCGTAACTTTAGAGGTGGTGACACCCCTGACAAGCACTAGATCTATCGTATTACCGTTGCGATGCGTGGGTTCATTTATTATTTGTGTAAGACCACAGCTATCAATTATAGTCTGGAGCGCCACGCATGGAGGGTCCGATGGGGTATTCATATCGATATTAAAGTCCCCCATTATGATTATATTGTCGGCGTGCGTCACTAGATCAGCAACAAACTTTGAGAATTCACTGATGAAGTCCGAATAGGGCCCAGGGGGGCGGTAGATAACAGCCAGGTGGAGAGGCAGCGGTGTGACAAACCTCAAAGTGAGCACCTCAAACGAGTTATATTTATTATTTAGGTTAGGTGTAAAATTATAGTTTTCATTGTATATTAGTGCGACACCCCCTCCCCTTTTAAGAGGTCGGGCAACATGTGTATTGGTATAGTTAGGAGGAGATGCCTCATTTAGCGCAAAAAAATCGTCTGGTTTGAGCCAGGTCTCGGCGAGACCAACGACGTCAAGTTTGTTGTCTCTAATGACTTCATTAACTAATAACGTTTTGGAAGATAATGATCTTATGTTTTAAAAGCCCATATTATAGGTAGTGGGCTGTTTTGAGGATTGTTTGTTGAAATTATCCGAAGTAGCAATATTAATAATGTTGCGTTTATTATGCGTAGTGCACTTTAAATAGTTTCGACCATATCTAGGAATTGATACAACGGGAATATTCAGATTGTTCGCTTGATGTTGCGATAAACTGAACGCATCATAGTTAGCTACCTCAGTACAATGTATGTCTGCCTCTGACACGGTCACAAAAGAAAAAACATTATGTGAGTTGTGTTTTATTCTAAGAGAATTGCTATGTGTGCAGGGATTATCCAGCCTGGCGCCGGCTAGTTCTAGTTTAAATGGCTTCTTACCCGGAGACTCTACGCTTCTTTGGTTAGCTTTTCCCTTTGTTGTTAGCCACGCTCGGCATCCCCGCTTCTGCTTCCGCTCACACCGCTTACGTCGTCTCCATTGGCGGTCACCGCTAGCACTTGACTCCGCTGCTACAAAGGCCGCTCGATGTAGCCCGCGAAGTATTCCCATGCTAGCGAGGAGGTCCACCGTACATGCATCTTTCAGTCTATAACGACCCGAACCATCCACATCCAGAATTGTCTGTCGGTCGTATGTGATCACAGAGTGTTCACGCTTTGAGCCAGCCATGAAATTGACAGAAATGACGGGTGTTTTTTGCCAAATCGCTCTACACTCCCAAGAGCGTTAGCAAGCCGCTGCATAGCAATGCGCCGCCATCTTGTTATTACATATATACAATACAACAATACATATATTACATATATGTATTGTTGTATTCAGGCATGTGATTTGACCACAATGAAAAAGACTGAAAAAATTTCCGGGGGTCTGGGGGACGAAGGCCCCCAGCCAGGTCCAGGGCGGTGCCCTGGTGGGAGGACAAGGGGGGCAACGCCAATTTAACATGCTAAAATTAACAAAGACAGCACCATTTGAAGAAAATATTTTAGTGTTTAAAGACATGAAAACTTTAATAGAACATACATAACCCAATTATCCTAATGAATCACTGTATATGGTTCAGTCCCAACAGTATTTAGTCACTAATATTTACATCTTGTGTTCATTTCACATCCACAGGTGTCACATTGATCAGTGTTATTATCTACAGTTTATTTACAGTATTACCACATTACTTCAGTTCATGTAATGTAATGTAATGTAAACATTTCATTCTTTTCGCCAAAATAGGATATACATTTATGAAAATAATTAAACATGTTTAGTATTGTTTACTCATATTTGAAAATAGGAAATAATAATAATGTGAGGACACTGACATATTGCATGAAACAAGTGTGAAAATATTTACCTTCAAGATTGTTACACCACTGACAATAGTTTCAACAGACTACATAAGAACTTAATATTACAAAATAGTATTATATGCAAATTTATTTCAAATAAATTGTTAACTGGAATCAATAATGCGACTCTTTGAATTTCTGTAATTTCATAATATATTTTCACGTGGCTTTTTATTTTTAGAAAAACCCATTTATATTTCGCTAAGCAATAATTGGTTACTATTTAAAACAAACATGCGTATTTCGCAAGCAAATATTTTTTAGCTTACCTCATTATTAACAACCCTGTCTGCAACTGAAGTGGGTGGATCTTTCCTCTCGATGTCTACGGCAGTTGTCGATGTAAACAAAAGATGAAGTCTGTAAGGTTTGCTCACTTTCGGTTGACATCCAAAAGTACCAGCTAGTGAAAAGTTTGTTTTCCTTGCTTCAAGTTGTTTCATATGTTTTTGGCGTTTCGCATGTACTTCCAAAGCCTTGAAACCTTGTGATCCATAGTCAATATTATCATGACACCACATGCACAAAACCTTTCCGGGACGATCGATTTTCCGAATAAAATCACCGAACAAAGTCGTAACTTTCTTCTTACCAACAGTATCAGTGATTTCCCTTTCCATCCAGTCCCATTGAAACTTATTTTTGACATGTTTATCAATTGCTTTTACTCGTAAAGCGTCCTTTCTCTCGAGAACCGACATCGTTTACATATGGAAAATGGCCGTAATAACCATTATGAATGATGACGTTATTAACGTCATCATTCATAACAGATGTCCTGATTGGTCACAAGGAAAATATCGACCAATCAACTACGACGTAATATAAACTACGTCTCGAATCTTGATTTAGGGTCGGAAAAAAAACGGAAAAACGGGAGATAATTTTTTTTCTTCCCGAGATTAAAAAAGACGGAATTCCGACTTTAGACGGAAAAATCACATGCCTGTGTATTTGAAACAATTGTATTGAGGTTATTGTTATTGTAAAAGAGGTTGTTAATATCATTCATTATCAATAGTGCTATTTCTATTGTTTTTTTCTAAGCTCCATTTGTAGTGTAATAATGTTCATTGTCATTTCTGTTTTATTAATATATACTTCACTAACTGCTTCTTTGCTATCACTTTTCGTATCATATTTGTACATATCGTATTTGCTGATGTTGTTCTGTTGTTGTTGTTGTTGTTGTTGTTTTTGTTGTTGTCTCTCCGTGTTCTCCCTGCAATTTCTCCCTCTGTCTTCCTTTTTTTCTTCTTTCTATCCCCTCCTCCTCCGGTCCGGCTGCGCCAAACATTAAATAAATCAATTTTAAAAAAGTCAAATACGAATAAGGCAACAAGAGAAGTATCCCACACTTCTATTTTGTAAAGTAAATGTGTACAGCAAATTTGGGCATCTACATCAACAATATGATTTGCCTGAGTGGCTGGATAGGACAAAAAAAAAAGAGCCTCGGCTCTGTACGTCACCGCTGCACGGCAGCATGTGGAGGGGGAAAAAAAGTACCGATATTTTTCAAAGGCAGTATAGCATAGTTTTGAATTCATTAGTACAAATATACCCGAGGACCTATGCTTGAATCCGCCATTTTTAATCTATGTACCAGTGTTTGTAGTCTGCATGTTCAACCCAAAGGGAAACATTTATTTATTGGTTGTATTAACCAATACAGGTCACTACACACACCTCCAGTCTTGTCTAAAGAACTAAATAGTGCCTGGCTAACTTTTTAGTTTTGCGGCAATGTGACTTCAACTGGGAAGAAGTATATCTTTGAGTGCGGCAAACACTTCAAAGAGTCCTGCTTCACAAACCTGCTGCAATATAAAGATGTATTCTTTTTAAAGCTACTTTTAAGGGCGCAGTCGGTAACTACTATTTATGGCAATGGAGGAGACCCTGAAACGTAAAGTAATAACACAAGATTGTCAATTTGAATGATACGCGGGCAATGTTAGTTCAATTTGTAGTGTAGTTTATAGCTTAGCCTTCTAATGTAAGACAACAGCTTCACCAACTGACTCTGGCTCGTACATACAGTATATGGTTGAATGCTAAAGTAAGTCGCTGTTGCCATTCATGTTGCAGCTCAAAAGTTGACTATACTTGGAATTAGGGCTGGGCGATATGGCCTTTTATTAATATCTCAATATTTTTTGGCCTTGTCACGATACACGATATATATCTCAATATTTTTCCTTAGCCTTGAATGAACACTTGATGCATATAATCACAGCAGTATGATGATTTTATGTGTCTACATTAAAACATTCTTGTCCATACTGCATTAATATATGCTCATTTTAAACATTCATGCAGAGAGGGAAATCACAATTAAGTCAATTTACCATTGATTGATTGATTGAGACTTTTATTAGTAGGTTGCACAGTGAAGTACATATTCCGTACAATTGACCACTAAATGGTAACACCCGAATACGTTTTTCAACTTGTTTAAGTCGGGGTCCACTTAAATTGATTCATGATACAGATATATACTATCAGATATATACTATCATCATAATACAGTCATCACACAAGATAATCATCAGGGTATATACATTGAATTATTTACATTATTTACAATCCAAGGTGTGGGATGTGGGGAGGGGGGTTTGGTTGATATCATCACTTCAGTCATCAACAATTGAAACAGTGTAGGTCTGACTTGGTAGGATATGTACAGCAAGTAGTGGACATAGAGAGAGAGAGAGAGAGAGAGAGAGAGAGAGAGAGAGAGAGAGAGAGAGAGAGAGAGAGAGAGAGAGAGAGAGAGAGAGAGAAAGATCAGAAAGCATAAGAAAAAGTATCTACATTTGATTATTTACATTTGATTATTA
Organism: Entelurus aequoreus; assembly: GCF_033978785.1. Classification (NCBI taxonomy): domain Eukaryota; kingdom Metazoa; phylum Chordata; class Actinopteri; order Syngnathiformes; family Syngnathidae; genus Entelurus; species Entelurus aequoreus. Next base: position 52,881,623 of record NC_084737.1, read on the forward strand.
ACAATCCGGGGAGGGTGTTAGTTTAGGGTTGAAGTTGCCTGGAGGTGTACTTTTATTGCGGTTTTGAAGGAGGATAGAGATGCCCTTTCTTTTACACCTGTTTGGAGTGCATTCCACATTGATGTGGTATAGAAAGAGAATGAGTTAAGACCTTTGTTAGATCGGAATCTGGGTTTAACGTGGTTAGTGGAGCTCCCCCTGGTGTTGTGGTTATGGCGGTCATTTACGTTAAGGAAGTAGTTTGACATGTACTTCGGTATTAGGGAGGTGTAGCGGATTTTATAGACTAGGGTACCAAAACTGTATTTATTAAACAGTTATTAAGCAGTGGCACAAATATTGATGCAATTTCAAAATAGAAAGTGCAAGATTGTCCGAGATATTTTAAAACAAGCTATTAGTGCACTTTTGTGCATCATGTCACTAAGATGACATATGAAAACAACACTAAATGAAAGTGCACTTTTTGTACAGAACGCCACTACAATATTTTAAAACAAATAAAGTGCACTTTTGTGCATGATGTCACACAAGATATTTCAATAACTGTCAAATAAAAATGAGCTGTATAATAGGAAATCAAATATATGTATATGTCCTTCGCTATGTGGTAGGTTCCTGCGGACGTTATCTCCGTCTGTTGTTGACTATTTTTTTCATACGGTGTTGATCTGGAAATGGAAGACGCCAGGCTCAATTGGGTCAGTGCTGGTTGCTCCGACATTTCGTGGGTGTGGCATCGAACGGAGATGTTGACATGCGGAGTTTTAAGCACTTTTCATTCTCTAGCGCACATATGTCAGAGTCAAGGCCCGCGGGCCATATCCGGCCCGCGAGAAGGTTTTTTACGGCCCTTGGGATGATCTTGATTTATTATTAGAACCGGCCCGCAGACCGCAGATCTTTTACACGCACCAAGCGGATGCCGGTCCAAGGTTCCGAAAGGGGGCGAGCGGCCCGCCGGGACGCGCCTGCCGGCCGAAGGGCTGCAGCCCGGCCGTCAGTCGCGGAGCCCGCCGTGCCACGCGCGCCAAGGGGGCGGGCCGAAACCCGGCCCCGAGGCCCTGAGACTTCTGCTTTGTTTCCCCAAACCGCGCGTCACCGCCGGGCCCGCACCACCGTCGGGCTGCAGCCCGAGCGTCGGTGGCGGAACCCGTCATGTGCCGCGCGCGCCAAGCGGAGCGGGGGGGTCAAGCGGGCCGAAACCCGCAGGCCACCCCCTCACCACGAGGCCCTGAGACTTCTGCGTTTGACCCCTACGCGCGGCCCGTCGGGACGCGCCCGCCGTCAAGCCACGAGGGCCAGCCGTCGGGTCGCGGAGCCCGCCGTGCCACGCGCGCCAAGGGGCGGGCCGAAACCAGCGGGGGGTTTCGGGCACCCAACTCGCCTCCCTCCCACGGAGGGAGGAGGGGGGTTTAATGTGAACATTACTGTGCAATCACATATTTAGAGTTTTTACTCAATTCAAGTTTAAAAGTTAAAGTTTAATATTTGTTTTCACTGCATGTTACTTCTCCTTAAACAAAGTGTTGTTTTTGATTTATAGATTTTTGCACTTTATTTTATTGTATTTAAATTTAATTATATTTTAAAAATATTTCAGTTGAGTGGATGATAGAAAATTGCTATTATTGTTTTTTTCTTTGAAGTAAATTTAGCCCACTTTTGCTAAAATAGAAAATATAGGCTACTGATGGTGCCTTGAATACCGGTTTCTTTCATTTAATGTTCATGTTATGGGGATTTTTATATAAAGGAAATTTGTCTTTTGTGTCTGTTGAAAATTAAAGATTACTGACAGAGCCATAAGAAAATATTGCTTTATTTATCTGATCATATTGGAATATATTTGTTAGGTTTTCAGTAGGTTCAATTAGGTTCACTAGACTATATGCGTCATTTAAAAATTTTTCAATGAACATTCGAACAGTCCGGCCCTCGGCTTGTAGCTAAATTTTTTATTTGGCCCTCCGTCCATTTGACTTTGACACCCCTGCTCTAGCGGGTGACATTTCAAATGATGCTACAAATTAGCAGTGGTGCTAAGTTGCTAACACTTTTGCCGCATACTTGTTTAACATCTTCGCGCTTGAAGCCAAACAACGGCCAGACGATGGACACGGTGCGGTTTTTCTTGGGAAGTAATTCTTCCTTCATTTGTTACCAGATTTGCACCTTCTCTCTCTCGTATTACCACTCGCACCTCTTCGCTAGCATCACAGCTAACGTTACCCATGCTGCTACCTCTCTGCTCCGCGAGGGCGTATGACGTTGCACGTGCGTCAGTATGTGAGGTATGTAAGAAGGTGCGCTTGTTTTAAAGGCCTACTGAAATGAATTTTTTTTATTTAAACGGGGATAGCAGATCTATTCTATGTGTCATACTTGATCATTTCGCGATATTGCCATATTTTTGCTGAAAGGATTTAGTATAGAACAACGACGATAAAGATCGCAACTTTTGGTATCTGATAAAAAAAAGGCTTGCCCCTACCGGAAGTAGCGTGACGTAGTCAATTGAACATATACGCAAAGTTCCCTATTGTTTACAATGATGGCCGCATGAAGTGAGAGAGATTCGGACCGAGAAAGCGACAATTTCCCCATTAATTTGAGCGAGGATGAAAGATTTGTGGATGAGTAAAGTGCAAGTGAAGGACTAGTGGGGAGTTGAAGCTATTCAGATAGGGAAGATGCTGTGAGAGCCGGGGGTGACCTGATATTCAGCTGGGAATGACTACAACAGTAAATAAACACAAGACATATATATACTCTATTAGCCACAACACAACCAGGCTTATATTTAATATGCCACAAATTAATCCTGCATAAAAACACCTACGTGTTTGTTATGCTAGCTCCTCTGCTAGCTCCTAGCTCCATAGAACACGCCAATACAATTCAAACACCTGATCAACACACACAATCACTCAGCCCAAAAGACCGTTCACCTAACCCAAGGTTCATAAAGCTTATATATTTTTAAAAAGTTACGTATGTGACGCGCACATACGGTCAAGCTATCAAATGTTTAGCAGCCAAGGCTGCATACTCACGGTACCTGATATTCAGCTGGGAATGACTACAACAGTATATAAACACAAGACATATATATACTCTATTAGCCACAACACAACCAGGCTTATATTTAATATGCCACAAATTAATCCTGCATAAAAACACCTACGTCTTTGTTATGCTAACTCCTAGCTCCTATGCTAGCTCCTAGCTCCATAGAACACGCCAATACAATTCAAACACCTGATCAACACACACAATCACTCAGCCCAAAAGACCGTTCACCTAACCCAAGGTTCATAAAGCTTATATATTTTAAAAAAGTTACGTACATACGCAAAAAAAAAGTTGCGCACATACGGTCAAGCGATCAAATGTTTAGAAGCCAAAGCTGCATACTCACGGTAGCACGTCTGCGTCTTTGTCATCCAAATCAAAATAATCCTGGTAAGAGTCTGTGTTGTCCCAGTTCTCTACAGGCGTCTGTGTATCGAAGTCAAAAGTCCTCCTGGTTAGAGTCTCTGTTATCCGAGTTCTTCCATCTTGACTGCATCTTTCGGGAATGTAAACAAAGACGCGCCGGCTGTGTACTGTTGTTGCTGACTTCGTTCGAAAAATACGTCCGTTTCGCACCGACAACTTTCTTCTTTGCTTGCTCAGCTTCTTTCTCCATAATGCAATGAACATAATTGCAACAGATTCACGAACACAGATGTCCAGAATACTGTGGAATTATGAAATGAAAACAGAGCTTTTTCGTATTGGCTTCAATGTATAAAGGCATACCCGTGTTCCCCGGGCTACGTCACGCGCATACGTCATCCTCAGAGGCGTTTCGAACCGGAAGTTTAGCGGAAAATTTAAAATGTCACTTTATAAGTTAACCCGGCCGTATTGGCATGTGTTATAATGTTAAGATTTCATCATTGATATATAAACTATCAGACTGCGTGGTCGGTAGTAGTGGGTTTCAGTAGGCCTTTAAGTCTCTGTGAGAAGGAGAGACAAGAAAGAGTGAAGAAAAGCCTGCAGTGTAATGCCCGCAGCTAAAAGCAACTGCGTGAGAACGTATACTCGAATATCACGATATAGTCATTTTCTATATCGCACAGAGACAAACCCACGATGTATCGAGTATATCGATATATCGCCCAGCCCTACTTAGAATAAGTTATTTTTACTTCTCAAACGACAAATATGGGCACCGGAGCAGGGACGAAGGTTCAGTCAGTGTGAGGGAGCGTGGTTAAGAGGGATTAATTTGCATCTTAACAACTCCCTCTGCCTCTCAAAATGCCTTGATTCCAGAGGCAGCCAAAGTGTGGCTTGAAGATATATTTTCACAGCAAAATCTATGCAAAATTTTGACCAAAGAAACCATCATTACATGTTATGTAGACCAAAAGGAACTATTTTAAACATAGGGAAAAAAACACAATAGGTCCCCTTTAAAGTCAGGTTGACATTACTAGGGACTTAACGATAAATGGTATTATTGATAACCGCGGTAAAACTCTCGACAGTCTGCAACATTCTTATCAGTAATGCATAGGAAACATAAAACATGCAAAATAGTGGGCTTTCTAAAAATGGATCTATGTATTTTAGTTATTTAAAAAAAACATCTAAAGTTTTTCAATTAATCTACAGTTCGAGAACATTCAACAATACCGCAATAATAATGATAATGATGTGATATAATGATAATGTTGGTCTTCATATCGTTACATCCCTACCCGCTACATAGTTTCTGCACGGCTGCTGTAATAGAGCGCACATGAGAGCGGTGGCGTGTGGGTGCCGTTATCGTAGTTCTTTTCTTGTAATTTGTATTAATGCACATGTAAAAGTGCAATTTTAATGTTGATGATGTGCTTTTATAAGAAAAAAAGAATAAAGGGTAAGGCAAGCAGAAAACATTTTTATTTCAACAATTACCCCTATATTACACATTCATGCTATAAAGTGTGTTTTATCCGATTACTCGATAACTTGAATTATTGATGGCTGCAACCCAAGTCTAAATTACATCCCCAGGGCTATTTTCTGTTCATCTTGTTTTTTGTCAACATTGAATATTCTGAAATTAATATCATTTCATTCAAAGTAAGATAGATGTTTGGATACTACACCAAGATAATATGTTGACATTCATCCCATATCATGAAGAACATGGAGAGGATGGTCCTGGAACAACTCCGCCCTACAGTCAAGCCCCACCTGGACCCACTCCAATTCGCCTACCAGCCCGACTTGGAGTGGAAGACACAGTCATCTAACTGCTGAACCGAACCCACACCCACCTAGACAAGCCTGCGAGCAGTGTGAGGGTCATGTTTTTTTACTTCTCCAGTGCTTTCGATACCATACGGCCTGGGCTACTGGGTGTGAAGTTGGAGACGATGCAGGTGGAGGCCCCCTTGGTGTCCTGGGTTGTTGATTACCTGACTGACAGACCACAGTATGTGCGACTGCAGGACTGTGTGTCTGACAGGCTGGTCAGCAACACCGGCAGGGCACAGTCCTCTCCCCCTTCCTCTTCACCATCTACACCACCGATTTCCACTATCACTCAGAGTCCTGCCACCTTCAGAAGTTTTCTGATGACTCTGCAATAGTGGGGTGTATTGAGGATGGTGATGATGAGGAATACAGGGCACTGGTGGAGGACTTTGTCACATGGTGTGGAAGAACCACCTCCAGCTTAATGTGATGAAGACCAAGGAGCTGGTTGTGGACCTGGGAAGGAGGAGGAGTACTCCGGCGACCCCTGTTTCCATCACGGGGGTCGATGTGGACATGGTTGAGGATTATAAATACCTCGGAGTACACATCGACAACAAGCTTAATGGGTCAAAACACGCTGAAGCCCTCTACAAGAAGGGACAGAGCTGTCTCTACTTCCTCAGGAGGCTAGGATCCTTCAACGTCTGTAAAAAGATTATGAAGATGTTCTACGAGTCGGTGGTGGCGGGCGCCTTCTTGTACGCCGTGGCCTGCTGGGGCAGCGGGCTGAGAGCGAGGGACGCAAACAGACTGGACAAGTTGGTAGAGAAGGCCAGTAACGTGGTGGGAGTGGAGCTAGACTCTCTGGCGGTGGTGTCAGAGAGGAGAAGTCAAGCAAAACTCCTAGCCATTATGGACAACACCTCCCACCCACTACACTCGGACCTTTTGGAGAGAATGAGCACGTTCAGTGGAAGGCTCAGACTGCCTAAATGCAACACGGAACGACACAGGAGGTCCTTCATACCGACAGCCATCAGACTGTATAATGCATATGTTCCTTGACTACACTTAAATGTAGAATATATTTATATATTATATATTATATATATAATATACCATACCATACCATACCAACTTTATTTATAAAGTTGTTATATGTATTACATTATTTATTATTATTCTTGTCTATTGTGAGCGAACTGTGGTGCTAAATTTCCCCCAGGGATCAATAAAGTACTTTCTATTCTATTCTATTTTATTCAAATAGTTAGGATAGACTGACTTACATCAGATTGTGTTTTAGCATGTTTAACGCATAAAATTAAATTGGGGCCCGCATATACTGCCATTTTTCTGTATGCCGCCACTGATGGAAGGAGTTTGGCTGGATCAGGACATGTTATCCTCTGAGCAAAATAACATATTTTGGTGGAAAGTATCTGCAGTGCATTTGAATTGCAGTTTTTTTTCCGAATCAGAAAGTATTAGGGATGTAGCCAGTGTGATGCAGAAGACAGTTAGGCCTCATAAACACACAGCAATAAAGATTTTAAATATTACAGGCCCAGTGTATATGGGCTACAGGTGAAGTAGATCACAACAGTGGTTTTATGCTTCTTTAAAATACACTCAAGTGTGACCAAAACATGAAGAGTAAATAGCCAACACAATTCATAAGCATGGGGAACTGCACCAATGTGATATTTGTGGTTATAAAAGCCCCACACTGCTGATTTGAACAGATTCGGCATCAAAAGCAGACATTTCTATGAAAAAAAAAAAGTAGCTTCCTGCCAAAATGCGACGCCTTAATTTCAAACAATCATTTCATAGCCATCAAAGCTCCAAAAGCACATACCTGGAAATAGTGGGACTGGGGGCCGCTCTCCAGGGCGGATAGCGAGTCTACGGGCGGAGTGGACATTGTGACGGCGGCCACGGAGCGGGGGCGCGGGCAGGACGCGGGATGCACGCGGACATGGGTCAGTGGCGGAAGCAGCAGGCGACAGCAAACACATCGAAATGCGGCCAAGTCGGCGAGCAAACGGTGCCTCTGAGCGACAACACAATGGCCAGGCGATCGATACCACAGCCGTGTACAAGAAGGTGTAACAGAAGCGAGTGAGGAGGAGAGAGGGAGGAATAATGACGCGCCTTGGATACTGAAGCTCCAGCTTCCCACTGCGATCAGCCTGTACTAAGTGAGTCTGTGCCAGGGGTGTACACACTGCTCTACGGCAACGCAACATACCTTCACGCCTTCATACATCTTTTTTTTAAATCTCACATTTGGGGTTTATACTGTGATAAATCATATTTTCTATTGTACATTTTGGTTTTACACGGTGATAAATCATATTTGTATTTCGCATGTTGGTTTACCTATAGGTAGTAATTGTAAATAGCTCAGGTGTTCGCATAGGGGCGCTCAAAGTGCGCAGCCCGGAGGCCATTTTTCCACAACTGACAGCAGGGATATTCAACTAAATTGTATTGGGGGCCACATTGTTTAGTCCGAGGTTTATTTGTCGTGTTTTCTAATTATGTCACTCTTTATTATATTGTGGTATTTTCCTGTTATTCATTTCCTGGTTGTCAGTCTGGTGAAGGGCAGTAACCAGGAAGCACACCTGTTTCAGATGTGCAATTAGGCCTACTTATGCCAGCTGTGTGCTGGTAGTAGTCAGTGTGTGTATGTATGTATATTAGGGCCACAAATCTTTGGCTGTCCCACGATTCGAATCAATATCGATTCTTGGGGTCACAGGATTTTTTTCGATTCAACGCGATTCTCGATTCAAAAACGTTATTTTTCCGATTCAAAACGATTCTCTATTCCAGTGGTTCTCAACTTTTTTTCAGTGATGTACCCCCTGTGAAAATTGTTTTAATTCAAGTACCCCCTAATCATAGCAAAGCATTTTTGGTTGAAAAAAAGAGATAAAGAAGTAAAATACAGCACTATGTCATCAGTTTCTGATTTATTAAAGGCCTACTGAAATTAATTTGTTTTATTTAAACGGGGATAGCAGATCCATTCTATGTGTCATACTTGATCATTTCGCGATATTGCCATATTTTTGCTGAAAGGATTTAGTAGAGAACATCGACGATAAAGTTTGCAACTTTTGGTCGCTGATAAAAAAAGCCTTGCCTGTACCGGAAGTAGCGTGACGTCGCAGGTTGAAAGGCTCCTCACATTTCCCCATTGTTTACACCAGCAGCGAGAGAGATTCGGACCGAGAAAGCGACGATTACCCCATTAATTTGAGCGAGGATGAAAGATTTGTGGATGAGGGACGTGAGAGTGAAGGACTAGAGTGCAGTTCAGGACGTATCTTTTTTCGCTCTGACCGTAACTTAGGTACAAGGGCTCATTGGATTCCACACTTTCTCCTTTTTCTATTGTGGATCACGGATTTGTATTTTAAACCACCTCGGATACTATATCCTCTTGAAAATGAGAGTCGAGAACGCGAAATGGACATTCACAGTGACTTTTATCTCCACGACAATACATCGGCGAAGCACTTTAGCTACAGAGCTAATGTGATAGCATCGGGCTTAACTGCAGCTAGAAACAAAAGAAATAAACCCCTGACTGGAAGGATAGACAGAAAATCAACAATACTATTAAACCATGGACCTGTAACTATACGGTTAATGCTTTCCAGCCTGGCGAAGCTTAACAATGCTGTTGCTAACGACGCCATTGAAGCTAACTTAGCTACGGGACCTCACAGAGCTATGCTAAAAACATTAGCTCTCCACCTACGCCAGCCAGCCCTCATCTGCTCATCAACACCCGTGCTCACCTACGTTCCAGCGATCGACGGAGCGACGAAGGACTTCACCCGATCATCGATGCGGTCGGCGGCTAGCGTCGGATAGCGCGTCTGCTATCCAAGTCAAAGTCCTCCTGGTTGTGTTGCTGCAGCCAGCCGCTAATACACCGATCCCACCTACAGCTTTCTTCCTTGCAGTCTTCATTGTTCATTAAACAAATTGCACAAGATTCACCAACACAGATGTCCAGAATACTGTGGAATTTTGCGATGAAAACAGAGCTGTTTGTATAGTGATACGATGTGTCCAAATACTTCCGTTTCAACGATTGACGTCACGCGCATACGTCATCATACATAGACGTTTCCAACCGGAAGTTTCGCGGGAAATTTAAAATTGCACTTCATAAGTTAACCCGGCCGTATTGGCATGTGTTGCAATGTTAAGATTTCATCATTGATATATAAACTATCAGACTGCGTGGTCGGTAGTAGTGGGTTTCAGTAGGCCTTTAAATTGTATAACAGTGCAAAATATTTCTCATTTGTATGGTCTTTCTTGAACTATTTGGAAAAAAAGATAGGTTTTTATTTATATTTATAAAGGATTTTTGAATTGTTGCTATTTTTAGAATATTTAAAAAAATCTCACGTACCCCTTGGCATACCTTCAAGTACCCCCAGGGTTACGCGTACCCCATTTGAGAACCACTGCTCTATTCATTCAATACATAGGATTTCAGCAGGATCTACCCCAGTCTGCTGACATGCAAGCAGAGTAGTAGATTTTTGTAAAAAGCGTTTATAATTGTAAAGGACAATGTTTTATCAACTGATTGCAATAATGTAAATTTGTTTTAACTATTAAATGAACCAAAAATATGACTTATTTTATCTTTGTGAAAATATTGGACACAGTGTGTTGTCAATCTTATGAGATGCGATGCAAGTGTAAGCCACTGTGACACTATTGTTCATTTTTATTTATTTTGTATTTTTTTTCTAAATGTCTAATGATAATGTCAATGAGAGATTTTTAATCACTGCTATGTTGAAATTGTAACTAATATTGATACTGTTGTTGATAATATTAATTTTTGTTTCTCTACTTTTGGATTCTGTGTCGTGTTTGTGTTTCATCTCAATTGCTCTGTTTATTGCTGTTCTGAGTGTTGCTGGTATTGTTATGGTATTGCTGTGTATTGTTTTGTTGGATTGATTAAAAAAAACAAAAAAGCGATTTTTTAAAAAAGAGAATCGATACTGAATCGTACAATGTGAGAATGGCGATTTGAATTCGAATCGATTTTTTCCCACACCCGTAATGTATATAGATAGATAATATGTCTGTATATGTATGCATGTATGTATACCTGCTCAGTGGCCTAGTGCAGTGGTTTTAAAATGGGAGTACGCGTACCCCTGGGGGTACTTGAAGGTATGCCAAGGGGTATGTGAGATTTTTTTAAAATGTCTGTCAAAAAGAACTGTGAAAAGAAATGCAACAATGCAATAGTCAGTGTTGACAGCTAGATTTTTTGTGGACGTGTTCCATAAATATTGATGTTAAAGATTTCTTTTTTTGTGAAGAAATGTTTAGAATTAAGTTCATGAATCCAGATGGATCTCTATTACAATCTCCAAAGAGGGCACTTTAAGTTGATGATTACTTCTATGTGTAGAAATCTTTATTTATAATTGAATCACTTGTTTATTTTTCAACAAGTTTTTAGTTATTTTTATATCTTTTTTTCCAAATAGTTCAAGAAAGACTACAACAAATGAGCAATATTTTGCACTGTTACACAATTTAATAAATCAGAAACTGATGACATAGTGCTGTATTTTACTTTTTTATCTCTTTTTTTTCAACCAAAAATGCTTTGCTCTGATTAGGGGGTACTTGAATTAAACAAATATTCACAGGGGGTACATCACTGAAAAAAGGTTGAGAACCACTGGCCTAGTGGTTAGAGTGTCCGCCCTGAGATCGGTAGGTCGTGAGTCCAAACCTCGCCGAGTCATACCAAAGACTAGGAAAAAAAGGGACCCATTACCTCCCTGCTTGGCACTCAGCATCAAGGGTTGGAATTGGGGGTTAGGTCACCAAAATGATTTGCGAGCGCGGCCACAGCTGCTGCTCACTGCTCCCCTCACCTCCCAGGGGGTGAGGGTGATGGGTCAAATGCAGAGGATAACTTAACCTAAAGTAGTGTGTGTGTGACAATCATTGGTACTTTAACTTTAACTTTTAATTCATGTACCGGGTCATTGTATTTTATAATGTTTTATTATTGTTATAATTACATAAAATGTGTAAGTTACATGTAAATACCTGAAGGTCGTTCGATGTTTTGTCAATGTGGAACCATTGTCTTGTTGTCCTTCCTACTGCAATAATTGCTGTGACACCTGTCTCTATATATGCGTTGGACACACCTTCCTACTTCCCTTTCGTCCAGGAGAGGTAGAGGTCCATGCGACGACAGAAAAAGTGCATTTGTCTCGTTAAGAACTTAAGTTCATTTTCTTGTTCTGTATTATTATATTTGTGTAGGGGCTCGACCATGGCAGAAATATATTGATAACTACTGTATTCTCTGTATTATCAGGTAGGTTTTATTTCACTGTTGTACGTAACGCCCTTTCGTCCACGATAACGGGAGAGGGGCTCGACGATGGCAGAAATATATTGACAACTATTATATTCTCCGTATTATCAGTCAGTAAAGTGCATCTGAGCGGCAACTCATGGTTTTGGTCGTGTTCCATAAAATCCACACACAACGCAGAGGATTAGACCAACCTGTACATATTATTATTTTTTCATTTTATTTACATTGTGCATATAGGTGTATGTATAGGGTTTCTGGATTGTATGAGGTGTGTGTATGTATATAGATGGATATACAAACCCCGTTTCCATATGAGTTGGGAAATTGTGTTAGATGTAAATATAAACGGAATACGATGATTTGCAAATCATTTTCAACCCATATTCAGTTGAATATGCTACAAAGACAACATATTTGATGTTCAAACTGATAAACTTTTTTTTTTTGCAAATAATCATTAACTTTAGAATTTGATGCCAGCAACACGTGACAAAGAAGTTGGGAAAGGTGGCAATAAATACTGATAAAGTTGAGGAATGCTCATCAAACAGTTATTTGGAACATCCCACAGGTGAACAGGCAAATTGGGAAGAGGTGGGTGCCATGATTGGGTATAAAAGTAGATTCCATGAAATGCTCAGTCATTCACAAACAAGGATGGGGCGAGGGTCACCACTTTGTCAACAAAAGCGTGAGCAAATTGTTGAACAGTTTAAGAAAAGCCTTTCTCAACCAGCTATTGCAAGAAATTTAGGGATTTCACCATCTACGGTCCGTAATATCATCAAAGGGTTCAGAGAATCTGGAGAAATCACTGCACGTAAGCAGCTAAGCTTGTGACCTTCGATCCCTCAGGCTGTACTGCATCAACAAGCGACATCAGTGTGTAAAGGATATCACTACATGGGCTCAGGAAGACTTCAGAAACCCACTGTCAGTAACTACAGTTGTAAGTGCAAGTTAAAACTCTCCTATGCAAGGCGAAAACCGTTTATCAACAACACCCAGAAACGCCGTTGGCTTCGCTGGGCCTGAGCTCATCTAAGATGGACTGATACAAAGAGGAAAAGTGTTCTGTGGTCTGACGAGTCCACATTTCAAATTCACAGCTATTCACAGCACTTGGCAAGGACTACTGGATCTCTAGTCTTCCTCTGAGGCCCTCGTCATAACCTTTTTTTTTCCAACTGTCCCGGTAAGGTATCATGCAATTCCATATGCTCAGTAGTGTTCTAGTTGTTTCATGCATGTTGCCGTTCTTGCTGCGTAGTCTCTTTGGGTATTTTTATTTTTGCTTTGTTTAGCAGTGGTTCTTAACCTTGTTGGAGATACCGAACCCCACCAGTTTCATATGCGCATTCACCGAACCCTTCTTTAGTGAAAAATAAAATGTTTTTTTTTCAAATTCAAGACAAAGTTATGTATTTTTACTGGTGCACAAAATGAACCGTGCATGAACATCACCTTGTTTAAAGAACAAAACCAACACAGTGCATAAACTCACAACAAATTACACACATGCAAATCAGTCTGACTTCTGCTGTTGCTGTATCCATAAAGCCGATAGGGAGAAGTTTTTATTCACACGATAAGTCGGGTGTGTCTTGACCTCCGCGGCGGAGGCTCCGTCGAACCCCTGAGGCTGACTCACCGAACCCCTAGGGTTCCATCGAACCCAGGTTAAGAACCACTGGTTTATGGACAGTTCTACTAGCCACAGAGCTACAGCTTTTGTTTGCATTTTTCCCAGTCTTTTGCTACACCTTTTGTTTGGACTCCTACCTTGTGGAATACTCTCTTGGATAACTATGAGTTTATTGCTCTTATTAAAGACTTTCGTGTTTTGCAAACAACTTTGCCTTACATCTTGGTTCCGCTGCCCACCGTAACACACATTTCCAGAAAAGCTAAGGCCTGACTTCTCCCCTCACTATTCTTATATTGTATATTCTGGAGAACCAGCGTCCACTACACTAGACATTTGATTGTGGCTTTACAGGAGCGCTCTACTGCTTTTAAGGACTCTCTGCAAAAAAAGCTAGTCAAAGATCACCTTTATAACAACACTCTAGTGCTTTTAAGAATCTACTGAAAATATCACAAGATTTTTTTTAATCTGAACTCACGGGCCACCAGTTGAACAACCAAAATTATGAAAAAGAGAGGACCTGTAGGGGCTGCATTGTGCGGTGATGTAATTTTGTGTGTAATTTTCATGTGTGGGACCACAGCTGCCTTTTGAAGAAGTGCAGGGGACATGTGCCCCTTGTCCTCTTAAGAGATGGGCACCGAAACTTGGTTCCATAATGGCACCGGTTTCAACTTAAACACTTGTAACCAGTCTGAAAAAAGCTATCTGCTCTTCATATCAGTGCTAAATGAATGCCACATGCAACAAGTGCTAGGGGGTGATATTGTACAAGTAACATCTTGGAGTTAACGTAGCGTCCTCACAGAAGTACACAAAAAAGTTTTGTAAGTCGAGTAAATACTCTTCGGTCCAGCACCACAATCCAAGTAGTGAGTCTATGTTGTTTCTGTCAAATAACTTAGATGATAATAATGCTTTGGCTTTCATTTGCAAAAGATGATTGGCGGATCTTTTATCTTGACTGCGAAGTTCTTGCTCCAGAGAACAGTGACTTTTCTTTAGCTCCTGCATGGACGCTAGACTCTGACACCATTTGATGGTTCTCATTAGCCCCCAGTTCCTCCTTTTTTAAATATAGCTTTTCCATGGTTATTCTGTAGTCCTGACACCTCAAACTCTTTGCTGTTGATGTTCTGGTGCTTAGTGGGACTTTCTTCAATTTGCTCGAAGGCACTCTGCAAATCTTGTCGAGGGCCCCTCCCAGACATTAATTGTTTACTGACCTTTGACACCTGCTCCATGAGCTGGTGCTTTTCCTCCACTTTCTTAACATTGACTTCCTGCAACACAGCCAATTGTCCTTTCAATTTCTTTGTCACTTCCTCAAGGATTTTCCCTACAATTTTGAGATGACACTGCAGCTTATTCAAGTTTTGGTCCTTTTTCCTCAACACCTCATGAGTCTTTGAGTGCTACTGTTCTCAAAAGTTCTTGTTCTACCGTTTCACTCAACCTTTCCTTTTCCTCTATGGCTGCTTTATGATTCTTCCTTTCTGTATCCAGCTGACTCTGTTTGTTCTGTAGGGCCTTTCTGGCCTTATATTTGATTGCAATTATAAACCTATCCATCCATTTTCTACCGCTTGTCCCTCTCGGGGTTGTGGGGGTGCTGGAGCCTATCTCAGCTGCAATTGGGCGGAAGGCGGGGTACACCCTGGACAAGTCGCCACCTCATCGCAAGATTCCAACTATTGTTTGTTAAATTACTTATTTTGTAAATTATTCCATTGTGTTCAGTTTAGTTCACACCATTTTTGTTTAAGCCCTTGTTTCAGGTGCTGGTGGCTGACAGTTTAGCCCTTCCATTTTGCTTTTGTGTGTGTGTGGAGTGTCACGAGTGGTTCATTTTAAGGATCCATTCTCCCTTTTTGGTTTCCCAGCGCCTGGTAAGCCCCAGCCCTGACCTTTATTCCCCCTTCTTGCCAAAGTGTCTGCTTTATTGTTTGGTGTATGTGACATTTTCATACTTTTCTTTAATTTAGTTAATATAGTTTGGTTACTTTTAAATTATCAACCATATTTACAAGCCTGTATGCTTTTGTCTAGTTAAAATGTCAAGTTTAGTATTTCTTGGGGTGCAATTCCCCAGGTGGCGTTGTCAGACACATACATCCTGGTACTATACCACCCTCTTCTCACCACATTAACAAGCAATAGGTGTTTGTAACTCCAACTCCTTCTTTCTTGCCTTAAGCCCTATGTGTGCTATCCTAAACCTTTTAGCACACACAACAAAAGAAGATTGGCTGGATCTGCTGCCCTCACTATGCTTGAAGGATATAATTGAAGCACTTTCTGCAAGCTCCACTTCTTCATCAACCCCTTTTGCCTCATTTGCATGTGTAGTGTCTATTGATATTACCACATATTACTGTGGAGGGGGGCGTGGTCTGCGGGCCTGCCGCGGAGCGGGGTGTGTAAGGACCGGCCTCGAAGCTAGCGGCAGGTGAGTGGATTGCCCAGCTGGGGCTGGTTATCTAGTCACCTGTCGCCCTTATTAGCAGCAGCCGGACCGAGACACGTGGTTGGAGTTGGAGTTGCTGGTGAGCAGACACACAGGGAGAGACACGAAGGACTGGATAGTCAAACATATATTGCTGGAAAGCAAGCCACCCCCTGGGGTTTATGTCAATAAAAGACTTGATCCAAACTGTCTACTGGGCTCCCGAAGATCTGTCGTCGTCAGGAGAACCCACCACAAGAGGGAAACTTCTACAATTACGTTTTGCATATGGTGAATGTTTACATTCCTCTTGAAAGTGGACCACCAGTTTCAGGTAAATGGGGGTATTTCACTTTGGGCAGGTAATAAAGTAGGGCCATTATGTTTGATATCACATGTGGACTCGATTAGTTCTTACATGATAAAGGTTGTAAATTCGCCCTTGGTATGCAAAGTGACAGCTCTAACCGTGGCGATAAGTAAAGTTTCAGTTTATTTCGAGAATTAATACAATACAATGTAATGCATCACATATTTCCAGTTGTACTTCCATTACAGCACATCCGAAAAGGAATAGGAAGAAGCAGCGCTTATTTCATCTTACCCCTTTTCATATAGCAATGTTATACTATTTCCTTGTTCCTGGGGCGGTTTGGTGTAGTGGGTAGAGTTTTTTGCTATCTATGGCATTGGTGATATTTTCCGTTATTTCAATTATTGCCATTGCTGTTGAAATGTTGGCTCTGTATTGATTGTCTGTGAGTGTTTAATTTTTATTCATGAATTTGTCCAATAAATGATAAATGATAAATGGGTTATACTTGTATAGCGCTTTTCTACCTTCAAGGTACTCAAAGCGCTTTGACAGTATTTCCACATTCACCCATTCACACACACATTCACACACTGATGGAGGGAGCTGCCATGCAAGGCGCTACCAGCACCCATCAGGAGCAAGGGTGAAGTGTCTTGCCCAAGGACACAACGGACGTGACTAGGATCTGTTGTTAAACAAATTTCCAATAATTTTTGAAAATTCTGGAAGTAGAGAAACAGGTCTGTTGTTTGTAAACTGGTGTTTGTCATCAGTCTTATAAATTGGTACGACTTTTGCTATTTTCATTTTATCAGGGAATATGCCTGTTTGAAATGATAAGTCGCTGCTATATGTAAAAGTTTTTTAAAGCTTTTCAATTACCTTTTTAATAATTTCCATATCAATTCCTTTACAGTCAGTTGAGGTCTCGGATTTAAATTTTTTCACAATATTGATTATTTCCTCTTTTGTCACACCTCTGAGGAACATCGAGTTGGGATTTATATCTAAAGTGTCATTGAAGTCCTCAACGGACTCATGATCTGGAAACCTTTCCAGATTTGGTCCGATGTTCACAAAGTGCTGATTAAATCTTTTAACTACTTTGTTCATATTGTCATTTTTTACATTTCCATCTGAGAAGTATTTAGGGTAATCCTTCTTAGCACCATTTTTGATAATGCTATTTAGGATGCCCCATGTTGCACTCATATTGTTTTCGTCCTGGTCCAATAATTGACTGTAATATTCCTTCCAACGTGTTCGTAGTATGCCAGTTAGCTTGTTCTTATACATTTTGTACTTATTTTCTGCCTCTGTAGATCTTTGTGTTATAAGTATTCTATATAATGTAGTCTTGTCGCAAGCCTTTTTCAGTCCTTTTGTCATCCATGATTGATTGTTTTTCTTTTGCTTCTTATTAAGTTGTTTCAATG
Source organism: Entelurus aequoreus (assembly GCF_033978785.1). Lineage (NCBI taxonomy): Eukaryota > Metazoa > Chordata > Actinopteri > Syngnathiformes > Syngnathidae > Entelurus > Entelurus aequoreus. The sequence continues at coordinate 52,899,116 of NC_084737.1, forward strand.
GACAGTGTTTGTCATGAAGCATCTCGAAAGTATTAAAAAAATTACCATATGCTTCATCTACATCATTTTCACTGTATACATTGTCCCAACTTTAATTTCTCAGATCATTCTTGAAAGCTGTCATACTTTGTTCTGTGCATATTCTTTGAAATGTCTTTTTGTCATCAATGTTCCTTTTTTTGTAATTTCCATCATAGATTATGAAAACTGATCACTAATGTCGGATATCAGCAGACCACTTATGGTATTATTATCAAAATCATTAGTAAAAGTATTATCAATAAATGTGGTGCTGTGTCCTTAGATTCTGCTTGGCCTTTGATTTAGGATATAAACTCAGGCTATACATTGTGTCTTTAAAGTCATCTATGGACTTTTGTTTGTAAAGGTTCAAGAGGTCAATGTTGAAGTCTCCACATAAGAAAGTTATTTTTTTGACTGATTTCCGTAAAAGTTGCCTTAATCTAGTTCTCAAACATATCAATGGTTGACTTAGGTGATCTATATATGCAATTGATTAGTAAATGTAGGCTTTTTTCTTGACATATTTCAATGGTAATACATTCTAAGATATTATCAATAGTAACAACATATTTTTTACCACTTGTAGTTAAAGTTCCTTATCACGTGCACAGTTACTCCCCCTCCGTTCTTGTTGGTTCTGTTGATACAATTTAGTTAATATCCTTCCAGGTCAAAATTAATTCATTTTTTAGCATCTATTCTTGTTTCTGAGATAGCGATAACTTTGAAGGGTTTGTTGAATTGTTCCAAAAAATGCTTCACGTTATTATAGTTTGTATACAAACTTCTGCAGTTTAAATGAATAATCGACAGTTTGTTGTCGATTCTAATGTTTCCGTTATATTGTTTGTCTGTATAATAAAATCAATTATTCCTGGTATGAAAGAAAACATTTGTATCTGGATCTATAGCCTCATCTAATGCCGGACTATTGTGATCTATGCTGCTGAAGGTTTTCAGTTCCATACATTCCTGTTCATCAATCATTTGTGTTGCTCTATGAATGTCTGTAAGTGTCGACGAATATGCACCTCAGTACAGTTCTTCTTGTTCAGTAATCCCTTGGAGCGTTGTAATTTTGTAGTTGACTGTCAATGTTTGTTTTCGTCAGGCTCCATTATCGTTGTTGTGGTTGCTCTGGGAGTTCTAATATTCGTCCAGATCCTTGATGTGTTTGACAACTAGGACTCTTGCTTCTTTGATCTCCTTCAGTTTGATGTAGATTTCGCAGTTTGAGCTCCAAGTTCCCTGAATATTCCCGTTTCCTCAAGCCGCGTGCTTTCTTGGCGATTTCAGCATTGCGTTTAATGAGGTGCTCGTTCATGTACACATTTGTGCCCTTCAGCTTTTTGGTAGCTTAACGATGGTGACTGGCGTGGTGTTGTTGCCTCTTCTATTCCATGAGATGCACGCATCAATGGTGTTAATATCGACATCAATTCCCTTTGATTGCAGAAAGTTGACCACTTTTTGCTCTGTTGGAGCAGCATCCATGTCCTCTAATTCTGCTCTGTTGCCAACTGCTCTTGCATAGGATGGAGGATTGATGCTTAGCCCTGCAATGATGATGTCATTCTGTAGTGTAAACTGATCCATTTCCTCTTTGATTTCTTCCAAAACACTGATATTCTCCAGATTGCTGATATCTTGTTGTCTGGCATTGAGCTGTTGTCTCAATGCAGCCATCTCTTCCCTGAAGTTCTTCAAATCAGTGTTATCTCGTTGCAGCTGTTGGCAAAATGCTTCTATCTCCATTTGAATGTTCTCCACCACACTGCTGTTGTCCCATTGGGTCTTGCTGCTTGGTATTCCACTGTTTGCGGAATGTTGCATTCTCCTCTTTCAGTTTTTCCACATCACTTTTTAATGCTGCGTTGGCTTCACTGAGAATCCATATTTCCTTCTCTAAACTTTCTAAATTCCATCATATCATTACGAGATTCTTTTCTGTCTCTGATAATCTGTTCTTGGAGATCTGCGACATCATTTTGTACACCTTTGATAATCTGTTCCTGGATATTGTTGACATCGCTTTGTAGGGTTCCTACTAATGCTTTAAAATATGGTTCCAACTCTGGTAACACTGTATTGCTCTGATTAAAGATTAAAGATTAAAGTACCAATGATTGTCACACACACTAGATGTGGTGAAACTTGTCCTCTGCATTTGACCCATCCCCTTGGGGAGCAGTGGGCAGCAGCGGCGCCGCGCCCGGGAATCATTTTGGTGATTTAACCCCCAACTCCAACCCTTGATGCTGAGTGCCAAGCAGGGAGGTAATGGGTCCCATTTTTATAGTCTTTGGTATGACTCGGCTGGGATTTGAACTCCAACCTACCGATGTTGACGACTTCTTGTCGTGCTCATGGTTGCTCGGCAGCGAAATGAAGCCGTTGATGTTGTTAGCTTCCGCCTCAAGCAGCGGCTCTATGGTGTTTTTTTTCACGTACCTTGCACCAACCAGAGCTGTGTCAGCCTTTATTGTAGATCACTTGTGTGGTCAGAAGCATTTAAAGTATGTCCAACTCTTGCTAGGCAACGGCTTTGAGTTAGCAATTAGCTTTTCGGCACCTTCGGTTCACTTACTTTAGTGAATCTGTGCCTCCCGCCGGGTAGAACTGAAGTCGAATATGTTAACAAGCTGTCCTGTAGCTGAGATCACCATCAGTAGTCAGCAAATTACAGTTTTTAGTCAAAACTGTAGTGTCGGGAGCGGCGCTCTTCTAGTTTACATCCTCCCTCGGAAACAGGAAGTGACAAATAACGCCAACATTTAAGTTATCACCTAAATTTGAGGTGCAAGGACACTTACACACACAAACATCACCTTACATGGTCAGGATCAACGTTCCCTCTAAGGTGTGCGCCTGCGCAATTGCGCATTGCTCACACGCCCTCTGCGCACAGCAAATCTATGCTGCACACAAAATCAAATCCCATCTGAACTATAAACAAAATAAACAGATAACAATTTATTCTGTATGATTTTTGCAATGCAACTGTGAGTAACAGGTGACGGCAAGCGGCCACAACAGAGAAAACAATATTCGTCAACACTGTTAAATTATTAAGTCTGTAGAGACGCTTTAAAGAGGGCAGGAATTTCATCCATTCCAAAAAAACTCTTTGTCGGCAGTAACCACAACAGAAACATAGTAAAAAAAACTTCTATCTCGCAAAACTGGTCATTGTCTGCCGTATAAACCAGGCTTAAACCAACTCTTTGTCATCTGTCATATCGACAGCAGCCGTTCTCTCTCTCTTACTTGCTCCAACGCATGCAGTCAAGGCACTTCGCCAGTGATGCATTTATGGCCACACAAAAAGTCGGATAACTCCAACACCACACAAAGTGTCAATTTCAGATCATTACACTATGACTCCCAAAACAGATGTGCTTATTCTACTGTCATTTATTAAGAATGTTAATTTGTTTTATGAATATTAATGATGGAACGCTGTCACTAGACTAGAGAAATGCTAACAAAAAGATATATTAAGCGGAACTAAATTATTTCCAATGCTGGATCCCCACCTAGACCTAAAACACTATAGCACACAGCTCATGAAAAACAAGATTGTATTTATTATATTTATTTAAGTGGGCCAAATCACTTATATTAGAAAAAATGTCATGGAAATTGACTGCTGTCATTTGCATACTTGCCAACCTTGAGACCTCCGAATTTGGGAGATTGGGGGGGTTGAGGTGGGCGGGGGCGGGGTTAAGGGGGAGGAGTATATTTATAGCTATAATTAACTGAAATTCAGTATATATATATATATATATATATATATATATATATATATATATATATATATATATATATATATATATATATATATATATATATATATATATATATATATATATATATATAAATAGTACACAGTAATGAAAACACAGTTGTTCTACTAACTGCATGTACTGTACTTGCTGCTTAATTAAAAAAAATAACACTTACCTTTCACTATTTGAGTAGCCTTTGTTCTGCCATTTGCGTACTGGCGAGCGATCTCTGAATCCGGTAACATATCCTTCACGGATTTGTTGAAAACATCCGCAAATGAGAATGGGATGTTGCTTGCAGCTATCAGCATAGCCATCTTTGTCTCGGGCCATGACTTTCTCTTCTTCGTTCTTCTGCTTCGTCTCTGTTATGTTTTTGGACATTACTACTTGCCGTAGTTTTGAAGCAATGCATGATGGGAATCCGGATGTTGTGTGTCAGTGTATTAACCTGCCGGCTGGAATAAACACACGCTGAGAAATAGCTCAGTGCCTGCGTACTTTATGGGTTATAGATAAACCTAGTGTGTGAATGTGTGTGTGAATGTGGAAATACTGTCAAAGCGCTTTGAGTATCTTGAAGGTAGAAATTCGGGAGAATGGTTGTTTCCGGAGAGGCTCTGAAATTCAGGAATCTCCCGGAAAATTCGGGAGGGTTGGCAAGTATGGTCATTTGATTATTAAAATAAAACATTGAACTTGTTATTAAGTCAGCTTTGGGACAGGTGTGCTGCTGGTGTGGCCATAGTGTGCACGTCGGATGTTGTTCACATGTGCCGATGAATGCTCAGGGAGTTTTTGCGTTTGCTCACACACATGAACAATTAGAGGGAACATTGGACAGGATGTAAGGAACTTGCTTAGCACACACACAAAGACATGAGATGACATCATTGAGGAATGATGTCGTCCATCCTCAGCTTTGGTTTATGACCGAAAGGACAGGATCACGGGTACAAGCGGCCAAAATGAGTTTCCTCCGCCGGGTGGCGGAGCTCTCCCATAGAGAGAGAGTGAGAAGCTCTGTCATTCAGGGGAAGTAAAGCTGCTGCTCCTCATCCACATCAAGAGGAGCCAGATGAGGTGGTTCCAGGGATCTGGTTAGAATGACCCCCGAAGGGAGGCGTTCGGGCAGGACCGACCGGTAGGAGACCAGGGGGAAAACCCAGGACACGGTGGAGAGACTATGACTCCCAGCTGACGCCTCGGGATCTCCCAGGAAGAGCTGGACGAAGTAGCTGGGGATAGGAAAGTCTGGGGTTCTTTGCTTCGGCTGCTACCCCCGCGACTCGACTTCGGATAAGCGGAAGAAAATGGATGAATGGATGGATGGTTTGCCTTCTCTAAGGGAGGAGTGACACATGTTTTGGCTAGATCTCCTCCGGGTCCTGCAGACCTGTAAAATGACGCTCGCTTGTAATAAAGCAACTTTTTGTTCAACGATGCGTCACCGGCGTCTCCTTTGGTCCACCCACACTGCAGGGGTCACCCTTCGGCCCGGGTGAAGGTGACAAGACCAGCAATACACAATAATTTTGGCGTCACGATCCGAACTACTGCATTGCTCTGACGTTCACGCGGTCGGGCAGCTCGTATACTTTGTGATAATATATTGGGTATATTTTAACGATGAAAAAAAAGCCGAACGTGTATGCGTTCTGTAGTTAAACGCAATTTGCTAGCATCTGAAACCTTCATTTGCATATTAGACATTTATGTACACCTGAATATTGCTTCGACCACACTTATTTTATTTGTTTTAACACGGTAACAAGCTTGGTGAAAGTTAGCTATCCGCTGCTTGCCTCCTTCACCTGTGAAGTTTTCACGAGTTTAACAGCGAGCAAGAAATGGGATCAAAATCGTACGCAGTGATGCTAAGGACTCCATACAAACAGCCGTTTCATTGAACACAATGTTGTTAACTGCGAGCTGTTTTGTTTTCATATATGATTGAGGAAAAGCCATTCATCGCAGAGTTCAAGAGCAGATGGCCCACCCTCTTTAAAGTACCTGAGGTAACAGTTTGAGTCTTGCTTTGAAACTGTGGCCATGAACAGAAAACTACTGTTTTAAATTGAGGAAACTTTAAAAGTTCTGATTTTGTCTTTGGGATGTCTTTGTGCAGACATGATTTAGCCCCGGTTTAGTCCTGATTCTGACTTACGTTAGACCTGGTTCAGTCATGTTTAAGACATTGGTTTTGTTACCGGTAGTCCTCTTGATCTAAACCCAGACAGTACCAGAAGTTTTTGTCCGAGTTTAGATCAGGTTTGATCATGATTTGCTTGACCTGCTGCCCTCAGGAAGGCGCTACGGGGTCATCCGGTCTTAGACAAACAGTTTTTTCCCTAAAGCTATAACCACGGTGAACTCTCATAGGCACTGATTTTATAGTTTAGCACCTCTCTGTGAGCAATTTTTACTTTCCACCCACAGTCTGAATACTTCTGTATATATGTAGTATAATATTTAATATTTACAACACATTCAGAACATTCGTTCTCAGGACTGGACTGTGCACCTAACCTCCTTTTGCACTATTTTTCTCTTCTTTCCTTCCTATGTTTTCCATATTGGTAGACTGTTACATTTATACTAGAGTTGATTTTAATCTCATTGTACCTGTGTATAGTGACAATAAAAGGCATTCTATTCTATTTAGTATTTTAGAAAATGGTCATTTTTTAACCTTGTAGATCACCCGAGTTCACCCGAATCACCACCGTTTTACTACTGTCCACATTCATGAGCAGTCTCGACCACTACTCTGACCAGTTGATGAAGATTCTACGAAAAAAAAGGAGTGTAAACAGTGCGGCGGATCCCTGCAGTGATGTCTGCAATTGGCCAGGTATTCTCTTATTACCTGGAATGTGTCATATGACTTAAATGTAGATGCAGTGTTGAACAACAATGTGAAATGTGTAAAGCCGTTTGGGGATCATGAACAAAACATTGAGGTTGTGGAGTTTGTAAACAACGAGACAGGAGACGTGAGCGTAGTCGAGGAAGTTTACTAGCTCCAACTTAGCATGTCATACATTCGACAACAACAACGACCTCTCAACCGGAAGCGGAAGTTCCTAACTCCCCCTCCGCTTCTTCTCTTAAAGCTACAGTGTCCTCTTAGGTGAATGTCTCTCATTATATGGTTTGGGTCACCACACAGGCCCCCCCAGAATTCACCTACACAAAACCCTGCAAAACAGAAAAAGTGCAATTGCATAACAGAAAAACATGACCCTGCAGTAAATGAACAGTAACCAACACAGTGCAAAGTCAATGGGACAACAGGTGACGGGCCGGGGGGAGGACCTTCCGTCCGTAACGGCTGTGCTTGACAGGAGGGGAAACAGATGGGCCCGAAACGCGAGCCACAGGTGGAGCTGGGGCCGGAAGAGAGGCAGGCGCAGGGGCCGACCGAGGAGGGCGCCCCCGTCGCGGCGGCAGGGCCACTTGCACCGGCTCCCCAATGTCCACGTGAGCAGGCTTGAGACGGTCTATAGCCACCCGCTCCGGTCTGCCCCCCATGTCTACCACAAAGTTCTTATCCCCCGCCTCCAGGACACGGAAGGGCCCGTCGTATGGAGGCTGCAGCGGGGACCGATGGCTGTCGTGTCTTATGAAGACGTATTTCGCCGATGGCAGATCCTTGGGGACGTAGGACTGGGGAAGGCAGTGTCGAGACGTCGGAACGGGAACGAAGGCGTCAGCAGCGCTCCGGGACGCACTGAGGTGAGAGGCGGGCGACCAGGGAGCCGTAGCAGTCGGAAGGAACGCCCCTGGAACCCGTAGAGGCTCGCCATACACCAGCTCCGCGGCGGATGCCTGGAGGTCCTCCTTAGGGGCTGAACGCAGGCCGAGCATGACCCACGGAAGCCGGTCCACCCAGTCGCCGCCCGTGAGGCTGGCCCGCAGAGCTGCTTTCATGTCCCGATGGAACCGCTCGCACAGTCCGTTGCTCTGCGGGTTGTAGGCAGTAGTGCGGTGGATCTTCATCCCGAGGTGCTCAGCAACCGCCGTCCAGAGCTCAGAGGTAAATTGGGAGCCTCGGTCGCTTGTGATGTCACCAGGCGTGCCAAAACGGGCCACCCAGCAGCCGATGAACGCCCGTGCCACCTCCGCGGCCGTCGTCGAGGACAAGGGGATAGCCTCCGGCCATCTGGTAGCCCTGTCCACAATAGTGAGGAGGAAGGTATAACCACGGGAGGGAGGCAGAGGGCCCACAAGGTCAACATTCACGTGGTCGAACCGCCTCTCTGGAACCACAAACGGCGCCAAAGGGGCTTTGGTATGGCGGTGCACCTTGGCGCGCTGGCACGCCACACACGAGCTGGCCCAGGCTCTAACATCCTTGCGGAGCCCCGGCCAAACAAACTTGACACTCACCATCTTGGTCGAGGCCTTCACCCCAGGATGTGAAAGGCCGTGGACGGTGTCGAAAACCCGGCGCCGCCAGGAAGCAGGCACCAGGGGTCGCGGTTGGCCGGTGGAGACGTCGCAGAGGAGGGTAGTGTTAGCCGCGTCGAACGCCACGTCCTCCAGGCGCATCGCCGTAGGGCCCGACCGGTAGTCCTGAACGGCCGCGTCCTTGGCCTGGTCCGCTGCCATAGCGGCGTAGTCGAGCCCCAAGTGAACGGAGTTAACAACAGCCCGTGAAAGGCAGTCGGCGACAAAGTTATCCTTGCCAGACACATGTTGTATGTCCGTAGTGAACTCAGAGACCGCCGCGAGATGGCGCTGCTGACGCCCAGACCACGGCTCCGAAGTTTTGGCCATGCAGAACGTCAGCGGTTTGTGGTCCACGAAAGCGGTGAACTGCCGGCCCTCCAACAGGAACCGAAAGTGTCTGGTTGCGAGGAAAAGTCCCAGTAGCTCCCTATCAAAGGTGCTGTACTTGCGCTCATTTTCCCGGAGCTGTTTACTGAAGAACGCCAATGGCTGCCATCCACCAGCCACCCACTGCTCACATACGGCCCCCACGGCATAGTCGGAGGCGTCCGTTGTAAGGGCTATAGGGGCGGCCGGCGACGGGTGAGCTAGCAGCGCAGCATTGGCCAGCGCAGACTTGGCAGCCTCAAAAGCCTCATCCATCTCTGGGGACCAGTCCAACTTGTCCTTAGACTTCTTCCCCCGGTGGGCCCCATAAAGGGGACGCATGACGTGTGCAGCACGAGGCAGGAAACGGTTATAAAAGTTCACCATGCCCAAAAACTCCTGCAAGGCCTGTACAGTAGGGGGACGGGGGAACGCGGCACCCGAGGAAGGTGATGGACGACTCCCCGAACTGACACTTGGCTGGGTTGATGATGAGGCCGTGCTCGCTAAGCCTCTCGAACAGCTGCCTGAGGTGTGTCATGTGTTCCTCCACCGACGCGCTGGCCACCAGGATGTCGTCCAAGTACACAAACAAAAATGGCATGTCCCGGAGCACAGAGTCCATAAGACGTTGAAACGTCTGCGCCGCCCCCGTAAGGCCAAACGGCATACGTAAGAACTCGAAGAGCCCGAAGGGTGTGATGACAGCCGTTTTTGGGACATCTCGCGGGTGGACCGGTACCTGGTGGTAGCCTCGCACTAAGTCAATTTTGGAATAGATGATAGCGCCCGCCAAGTGGGAAGAGAAATCTTGGATGTGCGGTATGGGGTACCGGTCGGGGGTCGTGGCGTTGTTTAGGCGACGGAAGTCTCCGCAAGGGCGCCAACCCCCGCCGGCCTTAGTAACCATATGTAGCGGAGAAGCCCACGGGCTGTCCGAACGGCGGACAATGCCGAGGCGTTCCATCATCGAAAACTCCTCCCTGGCTATTGCGAGCTTGGACGAGTCGAGGCGTCGGGCCCGGGCGTAAACCGGGCGGCCCACAGTGGCGATGTGATGTTCCACACCGTGCTTGGCCACCGCCGAGGAAAAGGTGGGCGTGGTGAGCCCAGGGAAACCGGCGAGCAGGCGTTGGTATGGATCCCCGGTGGCGAGTGTGTTAGCGAGGCACAACGCCCCAGCCCCCCCAAGCGTGCAGGGGTATGACGCAAAAGAGACGGCATCAATCAAGCGACAGTTCTTAATATCCACCAGCAGGTTGAACGCGCAGAGGAAATCCGCACCTAGCAGCGGGGTGGATACAGCAGCCATCACAAAATCCCAACCGAACCGTCGGCCGCCAAAACTAACATCCACCCGCCTGACACCGTACGTCCGAATGGAGGTGCCGTTGGCGGCGTCCATCTGGGGGCCGTGGCTGCCGGTCATCGTGTCCACAGCTTGTGCTGGTAGTATACTGCGTTGCGCACCAGAGTCCACCAGCAGCCGCCGGCCCGACAAGGAGTCCCTGATGAACAACAGCTTGCAGTCACGGCCGGCGCCCATAGCCGCTAACGAGCGCCGGCCCTGGCGTTTCCCTGAATCCTGTAACTGCAGGGTTTGCGACACTGCTTCGCCTTGGCCCCGAACCTGGCATGGTAAAAACAGAGCCCGTCTTCAGGTTGGCGGCGAGCCGTCACCGCAGCCGCGGTGTCCACATAGTCATCCACAGGAGGTGGCGGGACGGCCTGGTGGGGCAGCAGGGCATGCACAAACTGTTGCCGGTTGGCCAGGAAAACCCTGTCCGCCTCAGCGGCCAAAGCACGGTAGTCCTTGGAGGCGGCGAGTGGAGAACTGGCTATCGGTGTGCGTACCGGTGCGGGGAGCTGCCTCAGGAAAATGTGTGTAAACAGAAACGCCGGGTCGGCTGATCCCAGCACAGACAGCATTTTTTCCATCAGTTCAGACGGTTTCCCGTCACCAAGGCCATGTAGGGACAGTAAACGGTCCGCTTTTTCCAGCTCCGACAGCTCAAATAACTTCAGGAGGAAAGCCTTTAAAGCATCGTATTTGCCAGCAGGCGGTGGAGCCTCCAACAGTGTCATCGCTCGCGCCGTCGTTGATGCGTCCAACGCCGCCACTACATGGAAGTACTTCGTAGAATCCTGCGTTATTCCCCTTAGCTGGAACTGGGCTTCCACGTGTTGAAACCATGGCCGTGGGTTATGCTGCCAGAAATCGGGTAACTTCACAGTAGCGGCGTAGATTCCCGCGTTAGCCATGTTGTTAGCAGTAGCTACTCCGCCTGCGGGTACCGCGTTAGCCATGTTGTCAGCGCCTTCATTGTCTGACATGCTCGTATTCGTAGTTCGTATTCTCGGGGTCACCAATGTGGAGTTTGTAAACAACGAGACAGGAGACGTGAGCGTAGTCGAGGAAGTTTACTAGCTCCAACTTAGCATGTCATACATTCGACAACAACAACGACCTCTCAACCGGAAGCGGAAGTTCCTAACTCCCCCTCCGCTTCTTCTCTTAAAGCTACAGTGTCCTCTTAGGTGAATGTCTCTCATTATATGGTTTGGGTCACCACAAGGTGCAATTTGAGGGGGAAAAAACGAGGTCCTGCCTGCAGGCCTCCACTGTGAGGTCTCTACCGCCGCAGGGTCCACTCTCAAGCTACATCCACTGTCAAGACGCGAAATGCATGTGACTATCGACTCCCTGATTGGTTAGATTCGTACTAACGCCTGAAAGACATCTTTTGTCAAACTCCACTGTCCTTAAGATTAGGGCTATTGTAAGGTTAGGGTTAGTTTGTCAAACTCAACTGTCCTTAAAGGCCTACTGAAACCCACTACTACCGACCACGCAGTCTGATAGTTTATATATCAATGATGAAATCTTAACATTGCAACACATGCCAATACGGCCGGGTTAACTTATAAAGTGCAATTTTAAATTTCCCGCTAAACTTCCGGTTGAAAACGTCTATGTATGATGACGTATGCGCGTGACGTCAATCGTTGAAACGGAAGTATCGGACTCCATTGAATCCAATACAAAAAGCTCTGTTTTCATCTCAAAATTCCACAGTATTCTGGACATCTGTTAAGGTGAATCTTTTGCAATTTGTTTAATGAACAATGAAGACTGCAAAGAAGAAAGTTGTAGGTGGGATCGGTGTATTAGCGGCTGGCTCCAGCAACACAAGCAGGAGGACTTTGACTTGGATAGCAGACACGCTATCCGACGCTAGCCGCCGACCGCACGGATGATCGGGTGAAGTCCTTCGCCGCACCGTCGATCGCTGGAACGCAGGTGAGCACGGGTGTTGGTGAGCAGATGAGGGCTGGCTGGCGTAGGTGGATAGCTAATGTTTTTAGCATAGCTCTGTGAGGTCCCGTTGCTAAGTTAGCTTCAATGGCGTCGTTAGCAACAGCATTGTTAACCTTCGCCAGGCTGGAAAGCATTAACCGTGTATTTACAGGTCCATGGTTTAATAGTATTGTTGATTTTCTGTCTATCCTTCCAGTCAGGGGCTTTCTTTTGTTTCTATATGCAGTTAAGCCCGATGCTATCACGTTAGCTCCGTAGCTAAAGTGTTTCACCGATGTATTGTCGTGGAGATAAAAGTCACTGTGAATGTCCATTTCGCGTTCTCGACTCTCATTTTCAAGAGGATATAGTGTAGTGGATTGTCCGAAGCTTAAGCAGGCAACAAAAGTAGTTTAGTACAACAAAATTATTTACCCATTATCAGAAGTGCAGGTTGAATTAAGTTGGCCGTGCAGACAGACCACATGTTACTCCGGAGCAAACAAGACACACACAAGCCAAAATCACTGTCGAGTTCCGGTCTTCTGCCATTTTTTATATGTCTCTTGTGCGTCATTGTTTTTTATCTAGTGCATCATGATTGTTTTGTTTTGGTTTTGTCTGTTCCAAAACAACCTTGTATCTCTTAGTCCAGGGGTCACCAGGTCGCCCGTGAGGACCAGATGAGTCGCCCTCGGGCCAGTTCTAAAAAAAAAAAAAAAAAAAAAAAAAAAAAAAAATTTAAAATTAAATCTACATAGAAAAAACACAAGATACACTTTCAATCAGTGCATCAACCCAAACAACCTCCCCCATGCACACTCATCCACACCCACTCACACAAAAGGGGTTATTTCTTTCTGCTACCAATATTCTGGTTCCCACAACATAGACAACACATCTGCAAGGGACACAGTCCCTGAAGCACACATGATTGTATAGGCTGCTGGTCCACTAAAATTTTCATTAATTACTATTTTTTATGTAATTATTTTTATATTGTTTTACTTTCTTTTTTATCCAAGAAAATGTTTTTTATTTATTTATCTTATTTTATTTTATTTTTTAAAAAAGGGCCTTATCTTCAACAGACCAGGTTGTCAATGAAATTAGATTCATTTAAAGGGTTTTTTAAACCAGGCCTAGTCCAGATAATGTCCAAGTCGGACTCAGCAACACACACCTTCATTCATGTACACAGAAAAAAATTAGGGAACACAACAGATTGCATATAATTTATAAACAAAATTACATTTTCAAAATAAGCATTTATGTACAGTCCAGATTATGTCCAGGTCACTCAAATTAGGAAACACAACAACAGATATCATATAATCTATAAACATAATTATACTTTCAAAATAAGCCTTTGAGGACTTCTCATCTTTTTTTTAATGTTTTTTGGCATCATTATCGTTTTCAACCATGTAACTTTCTAAAGTTAGAAAATGCTGAATAAATTTTTTAAAGAAAGTAATACTAAGTGAATATCTGTTTTTGGCCTTAAAAATAAACATTTTACCGAGTACTATAATTAAATTGACTAAATCATGATTGTCAATGAACTCTCCTAAAATAACAGAAACCACATTAAGCTTCATAAACAAACCAATCCTTAAACACATTTTTTCAACTTCCACCCAAAACAAAGACACAATATGACAATACCAAAACAAATGCAGGGTGGATTCAGGCTCCTGACAACAAAATCGGCAATCATCTGACTCTGTCATATTCCATAATTTTAACATTTTCCCTGTGGGTAAGAAGTTATAAATAATTTTAATTTGAAAATAACGATTTTGCACATCGATAGTGGTTTTATAGATTAGTTTGAATATGGCATCCCATGGCAACGGGCAGTCAAAAAAGTCCTCCCATTTTACATTTGTGTTGTATGAGGCAGCCTTCAAAGATTTCTTTATTAAATAAAAATTTTATATTTTTCTATTTATTTTAGTTCCTTTTTGCCAACTAGAATTTCTTATTAGAGGTTTACAAACTAATAATTTAGTAGTTCCATAATTAATTATTTGTTTCCATCTTTTCCCAATTACTCCAGTTAGTTGATAAAATGAAAAGCTTGAGCAAGCATCACCATACATAGCTCTAAATTCATCATACTTCATAATTTTACCATTCTCATTGATAATATCATTGACAAAAATGATTCCTCTTTCAAACATATTTTTCCAAAAGAAAGGCTTTCCATCTATTACAATATTAGAGTTCATCCATATTAACTGCTGCAAAATATCGTCTCTTTTTTCTGGCACATAAAATTGAAAACACCACTATGAGTGGATTGTTTCCTTTATGAACCCCGCCATGTTTCCCAGCAGACTCTCTGGGAGGGGATCACTTGTAAAAAAGGATACAATTTATTTTGATACAGTACATGTTTTTTGTCCAACAGGACATTTGTGTACCACTCAATGTTTAAATACATCTTTGGAACAATTGATGCTTTTAAAGACAGACACATAGCTTCAAGGTTGAGAAGTTTCAGGCCCCCATATTCATACTCTTTGTACAAAACCTTTCTTTTAATCTTTTCTGGTTTGCCGTTCCAGACAAAATCGAAGACCCTCCGCTCATAAATCTTAAAAAAGTTTTGTGATGGAGCTGGTAATGACAAAAACAAATAAATAAATTGAGGAATAATTAACGAGTTGGCAATAGACATTTTACCATACAAGGTTAGGGATTTCCCTTTCCATAATTGCATAATTTTGTCCAGCTTTCTTAGTCGATTATCATAATTTACTGAGCCTAGATCTTCCAGATTTTCTGGGACAACAACACCAAGTATGTTAACTGGTCCATCTGTCCACAAAACAGGCACTTTGCATTCCATTCGAAAGGACGTTCCCTTTAGATTTCCGATCCTTAACATTTTCCATTAATCATAATTAAGCTTAAGGCCAGATTGCTGTGAAAATATGTCCAAAAGATTAAGAAGGTTCCGCAAACAATGAGGAAAAATCTTATCTTTGTGAATCAGCCTTTTCTGACATGAACTTCATCAAGAACAAACACAGAACACGCCTCACTGATGCACATCTGCAAGACTCACTCAGAGTTGCAGTGTCAAGTTACACACCAGAGTACAACACACTAGTTAACAGCATGCAATGCCAGGCTTCCCACTAACTGACAAAGAAACAGATAACAGATTTGGTGTCCAGTTCAAAGTGTGACATGATTTAAAAATTTGAGAGTTTACTTTTGTATTTTACATGAGTTATTATTTGTACAAACATGGTGCAAAGTAATTCATGATTTGTTAAAAAATGTTAGTGGCTGACTAGTTAAAATGGGATATTGTGATTTCACAAGACTGTCTTAGAAGTGATCATTTGAAAATGTTCAATTTGAAAAATGTGCACTTAGAGAAAATATAAAAATAAAGTGTTGCATATTGATATTTATCTGTTTCTATATATATTTATTGTGAGAAATCATTAAGATGATCAGTGTTTCCACAAAGATAAATATCATTAATTATTAATAATAACAGAGTTAAAGGTAAATTGAGCAAATTGGCTACTTCTGGCAATTTATTTAAGTGTGTATCTAACTGGTAGCCCTTCGCATTAATCAGTACCCAAGAAGTAGCCCTTGGTTTCAAAAAGGTTGGTGACCCCTGTCTTAGTCATATTTGGAAATTCTAAACATTCTGTAGACAGGTTGGCATAACTTCATATTCACCTTTGTCCCACAACTGGTCCATTCAATGGCACAAAATAGAAGAGAATTGAACATGAGCGGACATTCTTAAAAGACAAGAAATATAGGTCAAAAGGTCAGAAATTCTACGACATACCCTCCTTCCAGGGTCTGAAGACCCTGGACCAAAACAATTTCTGATGTAGACCACTAAGTTAAATCTCTACCACAGATAGAGGCAAAAACCTCAATGTTTTTATACGAGGCAAAAATTCCGTCTATGACCCTCCTTCAGAGCGATCGCTGTTACCAGCCTGCAGTAAAACCATCTCACAGAACACAATTAGTGGCCTACCCTTTGATTTAGTAAAGGAATAACAAATACTTTGATCATGAACATCATTGAACATAAATAGATGAATGTATATAGACTTATGACTGTAAGACATTTGAAAAAATATTTTTCCCGGCGTTTGCAATGAATGTAGTTACCAACATTGTTAATTATCAATTGATTTTGAACACACAACTGAATTTCGTATGAGTCCATGTTCGATTAGTGCTCGTATAGATGGCTCGGTGGTGCCTGAGGCTGGTGGCCTGCCGACACCTCGTTGGGCTTTTGGCTGCCTTGGTGAAGAAAGAGATCCACTCAAACAGTCTGTCTCTGTCTCTTCTTGGGGTGTGGTTCAGTCCATTGGGCAGACTGTGCAATGGCATGTCCGTGCTGGCCGAAATTGGGGAAAAGCTGAGAAAAAGTTGGAGCTGTGGGGGCTTTGGGGAAGGCGGGGGCAGAGTATGGGGCGTTGGGGCTTTGGTCCAGGCCCTCGGCTTGCTTCAGGGCCTCCTTCCACAGCTGCTGGAGTCCCGACGGACACATATTGGCTGGCAACCTTAGTCGTTCTCGTCATTGCTGGCAAGGTGTTGTCTCTCCTCTCGTTTCCTTCCAGTCAGGTATCGGGTGTTGGTCCTGGATTGGCTTTGACCGTGCCCCTCTTAGCGAGTGCAAGGGAATCTGGAGTGGCTGCTTTCATCCTCAAATCTGCACAGAGGAACTGGCACACAAATTCTACATTTTGCAAACTTACCATTTTGGTCTCCTGGTCTTTCCGCCTTCCTAGGAAGCTGCTGGTCCTGAGAAGTGCTGATCTTGTGACTGAAGATGATAACCTGTTTTCTTAAAATGGGTGCCGTTGTTTGACCTAATCTTTTTGGGGAAACCGTGTCGGGATATTAGATCATTCACAAAACATTTAATTACTGAATTGGCACCCTCCTTTGAGGTTGGGGTTGCTTCCGCCAACCACTGCAATTGTCAATCTAAATCATTACGTTCCTTTATCCTTGTACCGGATTGATCATATCGATTAAATAAAACCTCAACACGCTCAAACCTGACCCAATCCAAACTCACCTCCCCCCTCTGTCCCTCTCACAGGGACAGTGTTAGTCGTAGTAATAGTAATAGTAATAGTAATAGTAATAGTAGTAGTAGTATTAGTAGTTTCAGAAACATCCAAGAAAAAGAAAAGACAGCTGATAGTCAAGCGCAGCAAGAACAGAGGCGGAGGACAGGTCATGTTTGAGGTCACTGTTCGCTTTTGCAATAGTACTTTGATATTTTACAACACCTAGTGAATTATTGTGGCCTCAATAATTCACTAAATAGTTGTATTTAATTTAGTCTATCTATGATGGGACAATGCACAGAAACATTAAGTTCAGAAACAGATATGTTCTGTACTAGATTATATCTATATAGCTACTTTCCATCTGTAGTCCCTGGCTACCTAAATTAAAGGGATCCAAAATCAAGCAATAAAATTATGACACTAATTAATCGTAATAAATATATACATTCATAATAATCAATAATTAATCAAAAAATAATCCTACTGTAGCATGTAATCAAATTAAGAAAAGTCATAAAATGCCCCTTCATGGACACATTCTTAATATACAATACAACCACACCTTATTTACATCATCACACAAAGACAATACATGCTCTTGTTCACATCTGTCATCATTCATAACAACAACCAAGCTTTTAACAGCCATACCTCATAATTTACAACAAAAATGCTCTCATAGATAAATATAATACTCATTAAATTGATGTGTCAACATAATGCCCATCTTAGTGACCGTCTGAGCAGCCTTGATTGCTCCAAAGCCACTTTTTAATTTCAAATTTTCTATTCCTTTTGTTATAACGGGGAGAAGGCTAATTGGTCTGTACATGTTCTGGTCTTCTTTATTTCCTGCTTTATGGATTTAATTATAGTAGCAGTTTCTCGACGTGGTAGGGAAAGTGTTTTCCGTTATTGATTTATTTATCAATTGTTGTTATACGAGCAATAATACAATCCTTATATGTTTTTAGGAAGATAATGTCCAACCCATATATATATCTCTAGATCGTGAGTCTGATAATGCAGTGAAGATTTTGTTTAACTTTGTTTCATTTGTTAATTCTAAAATTAGTCCATCCTGAATAAATGACAATTATTTGCACTGATTTTGAGGGACTTTTTATTCAGGGTTTGTACAGACTGGATGAAATGTTCATTAAAATTATTACTTATGTCCAGACTGTCTGCGATAGTAGCGCCATTGATATTTAATGTTATAGTGTTGTTTCTTGTTTGCTCTCCTTCCGTAAGTTTGTATCTGGTTTTCCATAACTTTCTAATGTTCCCTTTTGCAGCTTTGATTAATTCTAAATGAAAGTCAGCCTTACACTTCCGCATAAACATTGTAACTTCGTTCCTCCAAACTTTTAAAATCATACGATCTGTATTTAGACCTGTTTTAATTGCTCTTTTGAGAGCTGAGTCCCGATGTCTTTATTAGAATCCAAATTGTTTTATTAATCCAAGGTATTTTTATTTTAGCACTCTTCTTTCTGGTTTTGTATTAGTGTATTTACAGATGATCTCTTTGATTTTTGTCATCCAATTGTAATTCTAGTAGGGCTGCTTATCCTTTGTATCATATAGAAGCCGTTTATAATATCTTTAAGTTTCTTTCTACGTGTTTTATTTAACCAGTCCAGATTAACGTCCCCCATGACGTTACTTCTTTCATACTATGCTGTTTGAGGATGTCTGAAAATGAATCAAGAAAAATGTCTTTAGCTGTGGTCGGTCGGTATACTACAATTACCTTGAAATACATTTCTGAGGAAAATTAAATTAAATTAAATTTTAACATACTCAAATTGATCTACTTTTAATGTTTTCTCTTTCATAAATCATAATTCCTCCCCCCTTTGTCACTCGATCTGTCTTTTCTGTAATCTTGTCCCCCGGGACATTAATTAGAACGAAAATTGTTGTGGGTTTTAACCATGTGTCTGATAGACAAGGTAATCCGGATTAGAGTCTGACAGTAACTGCTGTATTTGTTCAGTATGTTTCCTGTGGTAGAAAGTTTAATAATGTGGACACGTTTGTTACTGAATACTTTCTACAGACTTCTGTCTCTCTGCGACTTTGTGTATGTAATAAGCAACTATAAATATTTGATATGCTTAAATTTTATTTTAGCTCAGCTGTTGTGTAGCTGCTAGCTCCTTGTAGCCTACAGCAGGAATGTCCAAATTGCAACCAATAGCTATGTTTTTAACAGACAACCGGAATAATTAAAAATGTGGTATTAGCGTATCGGTTCAATCAGCGGCAGCTACGCCCTGTTTTATCATTTGACCTAAATTTTTGGTTTCGTAGGCAGGACAGAGGGGACAATGTGGGTCATTAGTTGTCCATCTTACACCATTCTAATTGTTGTAAGGATAGTTCACATGAGCGGCCATACCTTGAGTCCCACCATATATAAGAGTCAAAAGGCTCTTATTATGAGTCGTCTAATTGGTGATCATACACTTTGGCGGTTTGGGTGGCAGGGCACACGGACGCACCTCAGTCAGCCAGTGCTAGGACAGTTGGAGCAGTCCCCGTCCTCCATTCGTTCCTGGGAGGCGTCCCCAGTGGTTGTCAGCTGATGTCGTGCTGTCAGGCAACATCAGGAAGTTCCTTCTGTGCAGTATTGAATGTCAGGGCACAGTTCGTAAGCAGGTCATTACAAGGTGTGTGCAGGTTGACCACAAAGGAATGCTTCAAAGATTGTGTTGAACATTGTCCGTTGACACTTATGTCCAGCAGGGGTCTGTTTGTATCCTGCTGTTCGTCCTGCTGTCACACCTGTATTTTTTGTGAGCATGTTCTGGCTACAACTTTGGAGCTTGTCTTGTTCAGATTGGCAGTCCCCCTGCTGCATATCCTTTCCACCCTCGCTTGACCTAGCACAACCGTGGCTACCACCCAAGTCCGTCTGTATGGTTTTACGTTTTGTTGAGGTTTTTTATTTTTATTTTTTATTTATTTATTTATTTTTCCTCCAGAATTTGGAACTCAAAACATGTACACCCATCGTTTTCATATCCTCTCGGTTAGTTCAATTTTGCATATCACGTTTTAAAATTACAGTCTTAACTATCCCATTAAATGCTAATCACTAACCCTAAATCAAAGATTATACGTACTACTTCATGTGTATTTAAGTACCCTTTTGTTACTGTTTACTTTTTACTTCTTCTTCCTGAGGGAACTCTCCTGAAGGAATCAATAACGTGTTATCTGTTCATCTATCTATCTATTGTCAACCCGAGCACAATTCATGACGTCATGCTCATCTTGCAGACAGTTGTTTCCATTTTGTTTTATTCTCTACTTGTAATTCTACATGCACCAATGTCACATAGAAATTTGCTTTCTTTGTTATTTATTTACATTATTATTTCTGGTTTACTTGCTGTCCGTTTAATTAAGTTCTCATTTTTTGGTCTGTCTTCCTTCTGATTAGAATTTGTTTAACGCTTCTCTACGTTTTGTTTTGACTATGGCGCTGAGTGTTGGCGACTCTTATCTGTACTTCTTCAGACTCTATGTTTCACAGTTTGCACAGATGCCCTTAGATGTTTTTAGAATATAAATTTAACTTTTATTTTATTGTGTGTTTATTCCTAAAAAAATTAAAATGTCAATGTATAATCAATTTATCTTTATCAAATTTAAATTCAATATTATTAATATATTTGTTGTATAACTATTAATTCAAAGTTACAATGTGTCCTACTCTATGATGTGCGTGTGTGTGTGTTTGTCTCAACTTCCACACAGGAACTGGATGGATCAGATAAGCAACAAGGCTGTTCAATACAGTATATTACACACATAATTAATGACTAATGAATTTAACAATGCTTCAATGTCCCAGTCCAAATGTATGCATTGATATTTAAATGTTTATTTATTCATATACAGTATATTTTATTTTTCCTATTATCAAAACCAACCTGTCAGCCTTCTCTTCAGATTTGAGTACAGCTGTCCACTATATATATATATATATATATATATATATATATATATATATATATATATATATATATATATATATATATATATATATATTTTTTTTTTTTTTAGCTCAATGCTAATCTAATCCAATGCTATGCTAACTCAATGCTAACCTAGCTTAATGCTGACCTAGCTCAATGCTATCCTAACATTGTCACACCTCTTCGGCCCACGCCTCACGCAGCTGTCACTCACACAGCCTCGTCACACGCACACATCCCTTATCTTAAAATGTCTTCCAGCAGGGCCTCCCCTTTTTTTTTCAAACCACAGTGTCACACAGTTACAATCACCAGCACAGTTAAAAGTAAATGCAACAGACAACTATTTTTCTCATCCAGAAGCACAGCTGTATCATATCAGAACCTTAATAATAAGAACAACATTTATCATTCACTCTTAGATGGACAAATAGTCAAGTTTAAGGAGGGTATTCTGGACTTCCCTGCTTAGGCTGCTGCCCCCGCGATCCAACCTCCGAGAGCGGAATAAGATAATTAAATGGATAGATCATTCACTCATATGTTTTCTGTACATAAACTTTGTCTACTTTCTCACAAGCACACACATTTTAGACAATTTCCCAACTTTTACAGATAGCGGGGCTGTGAGAAAAAGCGTGAAAGGAGGTTGCGAGAGTCACAAGGACTAGGGACCGCTGCAGTTTCCACATAGACAGGTGTCTCGCACTTTCACAGACGTATCAATTTTATATGGGCCAAATGTCACACCAGTTAGCAAACCTTGCCTTAAATTTATCTTTGTCCAACTCTGGCTAATTCTGATGCACTTGCAGAAAGAAGCATCCTCTGCCAGCAACGACAGAGGATGAAGAGGTTAAAAGAAATTTTTCGTCTCACATCGTCTGTGCTTCTACACTCCAAACCACCAAAATTCTAATAACAATCCCCTTATGTTAAAAACAAGAAATCACAAGTTTTCAACAAACACACAGACAAATAGTCACATATAAAACAACTCAATCCAACCATAATTTACCCCATTCCAGGTTGTTTTTGGAGAACCTGACTAAACTTATCTTTTATCAAAAATAGATTCAGCAATTAGTCTTATCAATCCGGTTCTCTCCAGGCAGAAAATGTTTACACTTTAAAGCAAACTGCTTACCTTGTGATGCGCGCGTGCAACACACTGTCTGCCTGACAGAGAGAGCGGGAGCGGCTGTCAACCTGTAGCTTCTAAACCATCCTGTTTGTGACGCCAATTTGTGTAGTGGATTGTCCGAAGCTTAAGCAGGCAACACAAGTAGTTTAGTACAACAAATTTATTTACCCATTATCAGAAGTGCAGGTTGAATTAAGTTGGCTGTGCAGACAGACCACATGTTACTCCGGAGCAAACAAGACACACACAAGCCAAAATCACTGTCGAGTTTCGGTCTTCTGCCATTTTTTATATGTCTCTTGTGCGTCATTGTTTTTTATCTAGTGCGTCATGATTGTTTTGTTTTGGTTTTGTCTGTTCCAAAACAACCTTGTATCTCTTAGTCATATTTGGAAATTCTAAACATTCTGTAGACAGGTTGGCATAACTCCATATTCACCTTTGTCCCACAACTGGTCCATTCAATGGCACAAAATAGAAGAGAATTGAACATGAGCGGACATTCTTAAAAGACAAGAAATATAGGTCAAAAGGTCAGAAATTCTACGACAATAGTATCCGAGGTGGTTTAAAATACAAATCCGTGATCCACAATAGAAAAAGGAGAGAGTGTGGGATCCAATGAGCCAGCTTGTACCCAAGTTACGATCATAGCGAAAAAAGATGGGTCCTGCACTGCACTCTAGTCCTTCACTCTCACGTTCCTCATCCACGAATCTTTCATCCTGGCTCAAATTAATGGGGTAATCGTCGCTTTCTCGGTCCGAATCGCTCTCGCTGCTGGTGTAAACAATGGGGAAATGTGAGGAGCCTTTCAACCTGTGATGTCACGCTACTTCCGGTACAGGCAAGGCTTTTTTTATCAGCAACCAAAAGTTGCGAACTTTATCATCGATGTTCTCTACTAAATCCTTTCAGCAAAAATATGGCAATATCGCGAAATGATCAAATATGACACATAGAATGGATCTGCTATCCCCGTTTAAATAAAAAAAAATCATTTCAGTAGGCCTTTAAGGTTAGGATCATGTTAGTTTGGATTAGTTTGAACTAGCATTGTTTCATTGTGGTAATGTCATTGGCTGCGGACGTCAGCAACCGGCCAATCAGGGAGCGGCTGACCTTTCCCATCCTTTGAAAAAAAATGTTGCCGCCCCCGCCCAAAAAAGTCTGCACTTCCCGTCCTGACAATGGAACCTGCACCGGAAGCGACCTCACAGTTGAGGCCTGCAGGCAGGTGCCTCTCGAAAAAAATGCAAACCTGTTATTGATGTAGTGCTGCAAAGATGTATGGTAACCTAAATGCAGATGATTTCCACACAGTTTTTGGTTAATTCTTGTCATTATTGGATAACACATGAAAATAACTGTTAAAGTGCTCAACATCATCATCATTATCAGACAAATCATCTTTATGAAAGTGTCAAGTTGTGTCTGTCTTTGATAATTGGTAGCTGAAAGTATAGATAACTTGTTTCATCTCAACTATTTAACTACAACAGAGTAAATGTTGTGGTAGATAGATGGAAATAAGTCAATACAAGGAATTGTTTAAATATGTATGTCCCTTTAAGAATGTCAATGTAATGGAAGCTGAAAAGCTCAAGGGGATTGATTTGGGCGTTTATAAAATAATCCACGAAGGAGCACAGCCTGATAACTCCCTTGAAGATGTTGGCGTCATCATTGAAAGATGCACCATCTTGCAGGATCTTGGACATGTGGTGACCGGGTGTGCACTTTTGTTTGGGCTAATATACTGCCTCAATCTGAGCTACCCAAAGCCACTTAGCTACACATTCGACTTCTTCCAGAAAGTGCTCATGGGATTGGAAGATAAAAAACTGTCTAACAAAATGCAAATGCTGAAGAACAAACTCTGCCAAAAGGAGGCGCAATGACTGTTCAAGAGGGGACTGTTCAAAAAATAAATGCTCCATTGTTTTGCTAAGTAAAAGTAGAACTGTTTGAAATGTGTTTTTTTCATTATAGAAAGTGAGGCCAAAGGTCAAAGTGATTCATAATTTTTGGTCTTTGCATTTAATTTAGAATTTTTTTTAGATTTGCATTATGCAGTTATGTTTTGAATGAGAAAAAGAAAATCCTAATTGCGAACCACCTTTTTTGAATTGCGGACAAAATCACCCAGATTTAATTTAGTTTATTTCACTTCCTAAGTATTTGCAGTATGCAGTGATTTAAGTTGGTTAAAACATTTTAATGGTTTAAAAGATTAAGAATAGAAAAGGTTTTATAGGTCAAATCTGCCCTCTTGGAGGTAATGGCCACAAAAAAATTATTTTCCTGCTTCTATTTATTATTGGACCAAATGTCCCTGCTGATGAACCAGCTTGACAAGTTATTTTAGACCTAAAAGATCTCGAGTATAGTAACTCCTGCCCATAATTTACAATCTGCTGCATATTTGGATCGAAAGGCTCACAGCATCGTAAGACTGTTTCCTAATAAAAAAAAAACTAATACCTAAACACTCATTTATTGAGCCCGATGTAGAAATTCTCAAATGTTTTGGTCCTTTAATAGCCGGGGCAGTAGCTTACTAATAGCAATGCTGTGGTAAATCTGCACAGGTTCTTGAGTGTTACATAAATGTTAATGTTTGTGTGTAAAAAAGTGTAAAAAGGTTCTTGAGCTGTCACCTGAACTCTGTAGTCAAGTGTTAGACCTTTCAGAAATCCTCAGGAAAGGTCCAACACTTAACTACAGAGATCAGATGACAACTCAATAATCTTTTTACACTAGTTTGTATTACACATAAACATTTAACATATAAATAATACTATTAATTAAATCATAATTAACCAAATTGAATAAGTCTAAAATGATTATATATGGTACACTTAAATCCAAATTAATATTGTTGATTAAATCCAAGGTAATTCTGCCAATAAAATGAACAAAGTGTGATTACGTTCTAATTAATGCTGTTAAATAGTGGCAATTGCACAAAGTTGTAGCCTTTACATAACAATTTTACTTCTGATATATGTGGCCATTGAGATTGAAGATAACACCACATTGTTTTACACTTAATTGAGAGAGTTTTGTGGAAAAGATTGCCTTAACTTTATCAATTAAATCCAACGTTTTACTTCTTAGAGTGGCATGGGACCGACTCTCTCACTCAGCTTGGCAAACTAACAGGTGAGTGTGTGGGTCTGGTCGGCGTGTGTGGTGGATTAAACGACGTTGTCTACATTTTTTTTTTTATTAGGTAAATAAAAAGTGGAGAGTACCCTTTAAATTTGAACAAACAAGAAGAGAAATGTGAAGATAAAAAAGAGAAATGAGCAATGAAGTGAAAATGTGGTAAACCTAGAATAGTCGAGTGATCACGTTAACAAAGTAAATAACATTGTGCATGCGGTAAGAGTAGGCGCCTTCTTCTCAAAACAATTAGACACGTCGTAAATTACAGTTGCGTAATCATGGAACTTTGTGAAGAATAACTGTCATATAGTCGTAGCATAATTGGTATTAAAACTTTTGAAAATGGAAGAAAAAGAGCACAGCGGGAGCAAACAAGGACTCCAGGATTTATTTTGAATAAGCGTAGAGTAACGAATGGCCAAAGTATTTTATTTGTTTTAAGAGGTAACAAGGTTTTATTTTGAGTATGTGTACGGTAACGAATGGCCAATTAAAGAGGAAAAAGAGACTATATGTTTGGTATGTTGTTTATTATTATTATTATCTGCAGATTTTGTCCCTGGCCTTTTATTTATATTAGTCTAAGATAACGAGAAGATTTACAACTTTTATTTTAATCTGCAGACTACTAGTGTTTATTTTAATCTGCAAACTTTTTACAAAGGAAACGGGTGTCTTTGTTTTTTAGTTAGCTTTTTCAATGGGAAACAGATGGCCACAGGACTTTCATTGGGATCTGCAGAGGATTTTATTATAGTATGTTTTTTTTTCTACGTACAAATTGTGTAAAAACCCCCGGGTTAAATAACATAAAAATGACAAATGTAAAATACACCTAAAAGTAGGTCACAATGAGTCATAAATTAAATGATAAATGGTTTATACTTGTATAGCGCTTTTCTACCTTCAAGGTACTCAAAGCGCTTTGACAGTATTTCCACAATCACCCATTCACACACACATTCACACACTGATGGCGGGAGCTGCCATGCAAGGCGCTAACCAGCAGCCATCAGGAGCAAGGGTGAAGTGTCTTGCCCAAGGACACAACGGACGTGACTAGGATGGTAGAAAGTGGGGATTGAACCCCAGTAACCAGCAACCCTCCGATTGCTGGCCCGGCCACTCTACCAACTTTGCCACGCCACCCCCATGAGTCATGAGAGAGGTATTTAAAATTGAAATAAATAGTTGAAGAAAAACAATAAGAAGGTCGAAGAAAATGTATTTAATGAAAAATTAAATGAATTAACGCATGCACAAGATATTGTGAGGGTATTAAAATATGAGATACATAGAGGTTTTGAAGGGCACCCAAATAGATACTGTATATCAATATGTATATATATATATATATATATGGTGAGGCACTGACTTCATCACAGTCAGATTTACAAACATATGAACCCTAAAGAGTATCTTATTCACCATTTGATTGGCAGCAGTTAACAGATTATGTTTAAAAGCTCATACCAGCATTCTTCCCTGCTTGGCACTCAGCATCAAGGGTTGGAATTGGGGGTTAAATCACCAAAAATTATTCCCGGGCGCGGCGCCGCTGCTGCCCACTGCTTAACTCACCTCCCAGGGGGTGAACAAGGGGATGGGAAATGCAGAGGACAAATTTCACCACACCTAGTGTGTGTGTGACAATCATTGGTACTTTAACTTAACTTTAACTTTACACATACAAACTGTAGCACACAAAAAAAGCATATTTAATTAAAAAAAACGTTATTATGGTCTTACCTTTACTTAAAAATGAAGTCCATGCCCCGCTGTTGTGCCGGATTAATGCACTCCCTGACGGGAGTGTTATATCAACTAAAGCCCACA